>NC_054534.1:92752521-92757521 GCF_017654505.1 Polyodon spathula
TAAATTACATCAATGTATTTTTCATAAGCATTATGTTTTAATATGTGAGTCGTCCTGTCTGAAGGAAACTGGAAATGGTTTTGGGTCTGGGATTGAATCAATGACATTATTTGTTTTGCCCACAGGAGGGTGCTATAAGGCAAACAAAAGCATCCATGAAAAAATACAAATGTCTCTAATTACAGAAGGCAAATTGAAACATTTTGTATCTCAAGTACAACAAATAAACCACTTACCCGAATACCTACATAGAACAGAAACAAGAGAACAGGTTTACCTTAGTTTGATATGATTGGTTTCTTTTTTTTTCTTGCAATATGAAAGGTAAACCCAGACAGTGGAATTCAATAAAAAATGTAACCTTTTTTTTTTTTTTTTTTTTTTTTTTTAAAAGATAAACTGATAAATTGTAACCTTCAGGACACATAGTTACTGAGGGATCTGGCATAGGATAGAAGCACATCTTTAGTATTTCTCTTCATGTAGTTTAATTTATTGATCACAGTCTGACGAGCTAATAATTTTAGCTTCTCAGCCCCATTGATTTGGTCCCCAGCTATTATTTTCTCTTTTTTGGGAATGGGAGCGTTTATCTTGGTCAGTATGAAAATCCTTTGTATAGATCTCACTCAATGCTTGTAATAGGTTGTACTGCATTGCTGCATTGTTGTCCTTGTGGTTGCTTGTGTTTTTAATGCTACGTATCAATAACACAAAACAAAAACTGCTTGAAAAATACAACCATTTCCAACCTTACTATTAGAACATAACAGAAGAAAGTTTACAAACGAGAGGAGGCCATTCAGCCCATCTTGCTCGTTTGGTTGTTAGTAGCTGATTGATCCCAGAATCTCATCAAGCAGCTTCTTGAAGGATCCCAGGGTGTCTGCTTCAACAACATCACTGGGGAGTTGGTTCCAGTCTCTCACAATTCTCTGTGTAAAAAAGTGCCTATCTTCTGTTCTGAATGCCCCTTTATCTAATCTCCACTTGTGACCCTGTGACCTTGTTTCTTTTTTCAGGTTGAAAAAGTCCCTTGGGTCGACATTGTCAATACATTTTAGAATTTTGAATGCTTGAATCAGGTCGCCACATAGTCTTCTTTGTTCACGACTGAATAGATTCAATTCTTTTAGCCTGTCTGCATATAACATGCCTTTTAAACCCGGAATAATTCTGTCCGCTTTTCTTTGCACTCTTTCTAGAACAGCAATATCCTTTTTGCAGTGAGGTGATCAGAAATAAACACAGTTTTCTAAATGAGGTGTAACGCATTGTAACGTTTTAACAAAACTTGATTTAAATACAACACTTTTCACTATATATCCGATCATCTTGTTGGCCTTTTTTATAGCTTCCTCACATTGTCTAGATCAGGGGTTCCCAAAGTTTTGGTGATGGAGGGCTAATTTTCAGAGGTTGCATGGGAGTCTTATTCAGAAACACTGTACAAAAAAGAAATGGAACATTAACAATTTTAAACTCTAGCCGGTACTGTTACTACAGTAGTACTTTCCCTAACAAAAGATCCAAGCTGAACACCAAAACTACAATACTGTACAAAGAGCATTTTCCCGATGTAGTTGAAGCTGAATATAGTTTTACTCTTAAAATAATAAAATAAATCTACAACAGAAAAAGTGCCTGAATCCTGAACCGTAACGTTTCTTGCAGTCGCTCTGTTAACATTACAGAAGCTAGCTAGCTACTTCAGCTGCATACTCTAACGTTATTTGGATGGTACCTTTGGGGGGCAGCACTTGGGGAACCCCTGGTCTAGATGAAGACATTTCTGAGTCAACATAAACTCCTAGATCTTTTTCTTAGATTCCTTCTTCAGTTATAATGCACATTTTTTATTGCCTGCGGGCAGTACCTTACACTTTTCTCTACTAAATGTCATTTGCCATGTGACTGCCCAGTTCTGAATGCTATCTAGATCATTTTGAATGACATTTGCTGCTGCAACAGTGTTTGCCACTCCTATTTTTGTGTCACCTGCAAATTTAACAAGTTTGCTTACTATACCAGAATCTAAATCATTAATGTAGATTAGGAATAGCAGAGGACCTAATAGTGATCCCTGTGGTACTCCAAGGGTTAACTCACTCCATTTTGAGGTTTCTCCTCTAATCAGTACTTTCTGTTTTCTACATGTTAATCACTCCCTAATCCATGTGCATGCATTTCCTTGAATCCCTATCGTGTTCCATACTTATGGCCAATGTAGTAAGATGTTGGCACTTTTCCTATTTTGCTACAAAAGCTAAAAAAAAAAAAAAAAAAAAAAAAGAATTGCAAGAAACACATTTTAGACTAAAGTGCTTTTTTATACGGTTAAAGCTTTGCATTTTAAGCTCCATATTTGTCTCTTTGAACCAACAATTATGGCTATTTCATGTTTGTTCTTGTGAAACAAATTTTACTTCAACTTCACACACAGTCTATAGCCCACAGCACAAATTCCCCTCGAACTTAAATTTGATACATTTAAGTTGGGTACAAACTTAAATTTTACTTCAAAGGATAACATATACTACTTAAGACACTTGTAACTTGAGCTGCATCTTATCTTACTGCTAAGGGACTGAAAAGTCTAAGCTTAATGCAACAACAAAAGTGACGGGATAAAAAATATATATATATTGTTATATATAGGGCTTCGTTATTTAATTTTTTTCATTCAATTTTTGCGCAAATGGCTTCAGTATTTATTTATTTTTTTAAATAACCTTGCTTATATAACAACTAAATTGTATAGCACTACAGTTTAGGAGTCTTGTGCAAAAGATAAGAATTTAAAACGTGAATAAAAAGTGTCACCAAAAAAAAAAAAAAAAAACCATACTTAACGAACAGTTCGTAAAACCCCTCGTATGCTTATTTTTTTACTATTTGGTCAAATAAGCTATCAGGCCATAGTAGATCGACACTGAAAGTTTAAACAGTGTGTAGTGCTTTTTTTTCTCCATATGGCTCAAATCACACCAATAAGAAGCAAGTCTACATACAAACAAACAGAGACAGAAAGCTGGGTAATTGTGTGTATACAATTCTGTCTGATACTTGACACAGCACCTTGAGGGCATAGTTCAAAATTCTTTAGTTTATAAGCTGATTCCTAACAGACCAAGGATGCCTAAATAACCTATAACCTCGTCAAATAATTTCCATTCCCTTCACAAAAAATGTGTTTTCAGATTATGACAGCTGCTTTTTATTAAAACAGATTTGGAAATCTTAAAGGATTTCTATCTATATATATATATATATATATATATATATATATATATATATATATATATATATATATATATATATATATATATATATATAGAAACACTATTATCTGAACTAGTCTTTTGTTGTTCATACTGTCAAGTACATTTTTAAAGTAATTTACAATTCCCCACTTGTAAGCATGTGACTGTTGTGCAGTGCTCAGTGCTTCACTTAAGGGCTTGAATGATTTTATTACCAAACACACAAACATCAATCCTGAGATATCAGCATTAATTGTTTTCCCAAATACAACAATATTATTCAATAAAAGTGTTTAAACTGTAAAAGTGATTACCGGTATTATCTGTGTTATAACCACTTATAAAAGCAAGCACAGTTATCACTTAAGTGCTAAAGATCAAGGACAAAGTGCATGAACCAATGAAAACATGTGATAACATGTAATAAAATAATAACAAGAGAATGCATTGCACACCTAGTATACATGGACCCTGTCAGCACCTCCAGCATAATCACTCTTTATTGTTTGAATATTTAGGCTAAAGAGCTGCAATAGTGGAATCGCCAATCGTTGAAAAACAATGAAATACAATATTCTTAACATTGTAAAGTTTATTTATTTGTTACAGTGATACTGTTAGTGTTTTACACAATAAAACAATATATAATCGCTAAATAGATTTGTTTTTAATTGAAGGTTTTAAAATTATGTTAAAACATGTTAATCTGATATTTGATGTGTCTATAAAATAAAAAGGTCTCTTACCCCTGGGTTTTGATTGTCTGAAATCCAGTTATCTGGATTCCACGATTATTTCTGAAAAAAATGTTCTCTGAAATGTTTTAATATTTTAAGTTGGATAGCTTTGGATATCCAAGAAACTCTTGAATTTAAATTGAACAATTAACCCAATTGAGTGTTTTTACAAAATATGATATTGCTTAGGATGAAACTTCAGGTTGCTTTCTCATTTACAAATCCATTGTTTGAGATTATTGTTGCATATTCTTTTCCTGACTTGTACATAGTGCGAGGGAATTCTGGATTTTCAAAGTCCACTTGAAAAAGGCCAAACCGAACACTGTAACCCAAGGTCCATTCAAAATTATCGAGAAGGGACCAAGCAAAGTAGCCCCTGACATCAACTCCATCTTGGTGAATGGCTAAAACAAAAAATAAATGTAATTCTTACAAAATGTTGGTAAAACAATATGTAATGACACACTGTCAAAGTTTAATCGTAATTTAACCTAATGCTAATTTACAATGGCGCACTGCTGCTTTATTTAACAATGTTCTTAATGAACTGTAACAAAGCATTTAATATAGCTTGTTAAAGATGCACATACAAACTTACTAACTTAGGTGGGGATCAATTGGCACTCTTCTATTTTCATAATATCTATTCCAGAGTCAAGTCTTTGACACTTTTTTTTTTTTTTTTACTTTTATTTAAAACACTTTCAGTTTTTTCAGTTATTTTATGCAGTATATTTTGATTAACACATCTGAATTATAGATTAAATGAAATGAAAGCGCCTTCATGTTCACGATGTACCTCTCAGGATCTCCTGTAGAGTTTCTCGGTAGAACTGGCACCGCTGGTTATCTTCTAAAGATGCAGGGTCCATCAGAGAGAACCCATTCTCTGTGATATAGATTTCTGGGTCGTTGCATGTTTTCTATAAATAAAAAGGTGCATTGAGCTTAGATTGTTTTTGCCCTATGGCTCCCTGACGGAGAACATATTAAACAG
>NC_054534.1:93062521-93287521 GCF_017654505.1 Polyodon spathula
GCGGATGGACAGACAAACACGGCGAGTTAAATTAATTGTTTACTTTTACTTCTCTTTTTGTTTTCTCCTTCTCCCACCCGTTCTCCACTCACTGAACACACAACGCCGAGTGAGTGCATGCTTTTATGCAGCTGTACCGAGACTCGATTGTACCGAGACTCATTCTACTGGAATCTCGGTAAAACCGCACATGAGTTAAATTAGTGCACGCCTGTATCCACACACTATATACTTTTTAATCTGCACGTGGAGTGATGTGCAATCCTTGGGCTTAAATACAAATATATTTTAAATCACTCGTGTCACACAGACCCATTTATATCCTGTATACCGATGACTATACATACCAACATTAACACATTACATACAACATAAATCACAAATAAATAGCACAGGGGAGGGAGACTTTGCCACAGTCCCCTATTAATTTCATCATTTGGAATGGCAAAGGGCTTAACCATCCTGTGGAGCACAACAGGGTAACGTGGTTATCCCATTTCTCCAGTAGTCCCATCTTTGACCCTCGAATCATTTCTGGGTGCGCGAGGGTTACCTTGAAATCCATGACTATCTCTATCATCAATAAAAATAAAATAAAAATGCATGGGAGCAGGATATAGGTCTTGAGCTCCCAGATGAAAAGTGGAAATCCATTCTTGGTAGAATACATTCCTCATCAATGTTTGTCCGACATGAGCTAATTCAATTCAAAATCGTACACTCTCTACAGACTCTTCTGGAAGTACCCATCGATCCTTCACCACTAACAGCTCTCTTTGGAGCTGTGCCCAGTGACACTCTTAACAAAGTTACAATCTGACACTCTGGCCTTTGCCACCTTGTTGGCAAGACGCCTGATTTTAATGGTTTGGAAGCAAGCTGCCCCGTCCTCTCACGTACACTAGGTTAGGGATCGTCTATTTTCTAACATTGGAAAAACTGAAATATACTCTAAGAGGGTCCAGGGTAAAATTCTTTAAGGCATGGCAACCTTGACCAACTCAGGCTGACTAAACTCCCATAGCCTTACAATCTATTGTGATTGCTGTTTCTCCATGTTTTCTTCTTTCGTGTTTATTTCAATTCATTTAAAACTCAAGTGCCAAATAACAAAATTGATTTTCTTGTAATATTTAATTGGACCTGACAATAAAACTTTTTATATATATATTTATTTATTTATTTATTTTGTGTATATTCCTTGGTTCTCAGCATCCTGTATGAATCAATGCATTTGCTAGAGGTCATGTTGCCTAGGGAACAGATTATGCACAACAGTATCACTCAGAACAGCACAAGTAGAGTGTAAGGAGAAGCATATCCTCAGATGGTTGGCTATCACTCCTGACGCAGCACCTTTCCTTGGGATGCTTACTTGGGGACCTCCTGGTTCTTTGGGTGAATTGTGTGTTCTTTCATGCATGGGTGTTTTTCTGTGTTGGAACGATAACAAGCAAGTAGATAATCCTGAGTCCCAAGTTTATCTGCCTGTCACTCCTAGCTTGTGCTGCTATAGTCAGGATTTGTTCATCTCTCTGTCTGAGATGTTGCTTTCCTTAATGACTTTACAACAAGCCTGTCCAAAGAGCACTTTTTTCAGTGGCCGTGGCGAGATCATGACCTAAATCACCATGAACTTGGAGGGGCTTGAGATGATAGCAGTCCTGGTGGTGATTGTATTATTTGTAAAGTCTTTGGAACAGTTTGGGCTACTTGAATCATATACTGACGGTAAGACAAAAGGTTTTCTTTAACTTTAATTTCTTCTCTATAACCTAAATCATTTTGATATGTGAATTACATTTAACTTAAAAACATATATATATATATATATATATATATATATATATATATATATATATATATATATATATATATATATTTTGTATAAAGGTACACATGCTGGTTTACTTTAATTCTTTGTTAATTTAATATTTTATTATAAAATTTAGGATTTGTTCTTGACATTGTGGATTATATTAGTAGATAATTCGTGACTAAATGTAGAAACTGAAAATAAAAGCATATAGGACAATTCCACTGTTATGTGATCAGAGCAGTGTTATTGCATGTTCAAATAACCAATATTAAACATTTTTTGCATACATAAAATTGCAATATTCAAGTTTGGTTTTTGTGTGCAACATATTATTAGAAGTGTTTGTGACACATTGAAACTTTTGAGCCATATTATAAGAGCATTATTTATGTGCAGATACATATAATAACTGAAAGCACTCATTTTTTAGTTAAAAAATAACTGATCAGTGAAATGCATTGAAAAATGTCCAATCTAGCAGAGTGTTTTTGCAGCACCTAGATAATACTGCTCTCTGAAATTCTGAGTAACAATAGCCAGACAAAAAGTCTTATTTTCATTATTGAAGCTTCATTTAAAATTCAATTTCCAGTCCGTAGTGTGAAAAATAAACCTACAGAAGTTGTTGTATTGTGTTGGAATCAAGTTGAAGCAACTAGCTATTAAACAGTTGTTTTGCTCTGCCTGTACATTACATTTTTTTTTTTTTTTTTTAAATTAAGTTTAGCTTTAAGCAACTAAGAAGTAATATAGTTTAGCAAGGTAAAATATTCTTTGTAATATGCTATAACCAGTCTTCAAAAATATACCTTAGAAGGAAACAGTTTTGGCATAGCATGGCTTTATTATAGCATGCTTCTGATTGATATTGACGTTCCTGCCTTGAAACAGCCTTCTTTTGCTTTGCAATAACAATAAATGTAGATGCTTATTGAGAAATACTATGCAAAAAAGCTGTAATGTTAGTATTAAAGCTTGGGTGCACTGCAATTATATATCATTTTACACAAAAGGTGCGTGTCCTTATTTACAATAGTTTTAGTCCTCTGTGTAGTGCATTCTATGTTTTCAGCAGGAAGACATGTTAACCTCTCACATCCAAAAAGTAGTTTGGTTTCTTTGTCCCACTATTAGCCAAATATGAATGATCCTACAGCATTCTTACTTGTAGGAGTTTTAAAACTTAAACTACATAAATTGCAGTTGTGTTCCACAGTGTGTCACCTCCTTCAGTTCTCCATGCCATCTCATTCACGTCCAGCTCACGTATGGCTGATAATATTCTAACTGTGATTTGATTCGCTTCTGGTTCAGATCTTTCTCTCCTCACTTGTGCAGACAGCGAATTGGCTCTCAAGTCATTCTTTAAGTTAAGTCAGTCAAGTAAATATATCCCAATCAGTCACCCACATTCTTCACAATGGCTGATATATAGTGGGTGGATTAAAATGTTCATTTTCTAAATTAATGCGATTTGATTTAATTTCGAGGAAATGCTGAGACATTGTCAGTAAATTATTGCCAGTAATCCTGTATAATCATCACAAAATTGTGTTAGTTCAATCAAATTACATACCGTATTACTCTGAATTAACGCTGCAGGGATTATTTTAAATTTCCAGCTGTAGCATTTATTGAAGGGCGGCGGTAATTAGAAGTACTATGGTTTTCGAAAGGTGCCATTTTTTATTGCATTTTTTAATGGTATTTGAGGGAGGTGTATATTGAAGTTTATTTCTGTGGTACCGCTTGATCTGGATGGAGAAGAAATCCTGCAACTTTAAACTGAAAGCTGCTGAGCTCGCAGATCAGATCAGTGTTTGATTACGTGAGATCACATACCCCTAGCTTGAGAAACACTGAACTAAAGCACCAAAGCAAAAGCTTAAAATGCTTTAATATTGTGTTGTATTGCTCTTTTGGGGTATATTGTTCATAGACTTGCTTAATGTTGGAAATAAAATGTATGGTAACTCTCATAAATTAAAAGATATGAAAATTAAATGTTTTCTTCATTTTTTCTGTATGTCATCAATGTTTTATTTGTTTGCTATTAGTTATATCTATCTTTTTTAGATCGCATACTGTAGTAGTTTGAGATTTCACTGTTTACTATTAGGATATATATATATATATATATATATATATATATATATATATATATAATATATATATATATATATATATATATATAAAGCATTTAAGGTAATTTAACCTTGAATTCAATCTATACAAAAATTGTTTTGTGCTCTCAACAGGCACTGTATTTTGCCAGAATTGTTTTTAAAGCAAGTGTTTACATCTCAAAGTACTTCTAAGGGACTGTAGAATGGTAAATAGTTAGGAGGCTTTGTTGATGACAGATTAAGTTTAGGAGCTTGCTGTGCAGAACCCATTACCACAAATAAGATTCCAATTATTGCAGTTAGGATTCCTTGGTAAGTTTATTTAAGCTTGCTTTGGTCTAGTGCTATACTGTAGATGGATATAATTAACAACATGGGGCATCATTAACCTGTCTTTACACTTTGAACAAACCTGATGCACTGTCAGGATCTGAGGTGACATGAGGGAGGCACTATGTGTATTGGCTTGTTTATTGCTTGTTCCAGGTAGTATTATTTAACATATTCTAAATAGAATGCCCAGGAACTCTTTCTTTAAGAGTGTATGTACCAGGAACTCAAATAATTTGTCTATGGATAGATTATTATTATTTTTTTTTTTAATGTGTAAAATTTTTTATTAAATACTACCAATTTACCTTTATAATGTTTTGAAGGATTCACATGGTAAATGGTAAATTCGGACTCTGGTCACAAAGCCAGAGTTTTGAGGATCCAGCAGATTTAGTTTGTAAAACATTGTGAAGTAAGGGCTGTAGCCCATACTGCAGCATTGCAAATGTTGCAGTGACAGATGCACCCTGGAACAACGCCCAAGAGGTAGACATATCTCTTGTGGAGTGACCATTGACCTTCATAGGAGGGGGCAAGTTGGCTTATTTATAGGCAGTTTTGACTGTCTCTGCAATCCAACCAGACAGTCTATGTTTAGACATGGTTTTACCATGGCCTTAGCTCCATAGCAGATGAACAGCTGTTCAGATTGCCTTCAACTTTTTTGTTCTGTTAATATAATACGCTAATGCCCTAACAGGGCAAAGTGCATGGAGCTTACGCTCCCTATCTGACTGGAAAGGAGAGGGATGGAAACTCCAGCTCCACCGATTGGTTGACGTGGAAAGTCGAAAAGCATTTGGGCAAGAAAGCCAGGTCTGTGTGGAGTGTAACCTTTGTCCTGACTCTGCGAAAAACAGATAACAGCAAAATGTTTTCAAAATCGTTCAGGCACTCATGCTGTCTTAAAAGACAGATGCTTCAGCTCAGCTGAAAGCAAAGGCTCAAAGGGTGGCTTCATGAGTGCCTTAAGCACTATGTTCAGACACCACTGAGGAATAATGTCCTTAAGAACATAAGAACATAAGAAAGTTTACAAACGAGAGGAGGCCATTCGGCCCATCTTGCACGTTTGGTTGTTAGTAGCTTATTGAGCCCAGAATCTCATCAAGCAGCTTCTTGAAGGATCCCAGGGTGTCAGCTTCAACAACATTACTGAGGAGTTGATTCCAGACCCTCACAATTCTCTGTGTAAAAAAGTGCCTCCTATTTTCTGTTCTGAATGCCCCTTTGTCTAATCTCCATTTGTGACCCCTGGTCCTTGTTTCTTTTTTCAGGCTGAAAAAGTCCCTTGGGTCGACACTGTCAATACCTTTTAGAATTTTGAATGCTTGAATGAGGTCGCCACGTAGTCTTCTTTGTTCAAGACTGAACAGATTCAATTCTTTTAGCCTGTCTGCATATGACTTGCCTTTTAAGCCCGGAATAATTCTGGTCGCTCTTCTTTGCACTTTTTCTAGAGCAGCAATATCATTTTTATAGCGAGGTGACCAGAACTGCACACAATATTCAAGATGAGGTCTTACTAGTGCATTGTACTGTTTTAACATTACTTCCCTTGATTTAAATTCGACACTTTTCACAATGTATCCGAACATCTTGTTAGCCTTTTTTATAGCTTCCCCACATTGTCTAGATGAAGACATTTCTAAGTCAACAAAAACTCCTAGGTCTTTTTCATAGATTCCTTCTCCAATTTCAGTATCTCCCATATGATATTTATAATGTACATTTTTATTTCCTGCGTGCAGTACCTTACACTTTTCTCTATTAAATGTCATTTGCCATGTGTCTGCCCAGTTCTGAATCTTGTCTAGATCATTTTGAATGACCTTTGCTGCTACAACAGTGTTTGCCACTCCTCCTACTTTTGTGTCGTCTGCAAATGTAACAAGTTTGCTTACTATAACAGAATCTAAATCATTAATGTAGATTAGGAATAGCAGAGGACCTAATACTGATCCCTGTGGTACACCGCTGGTTACCACACTCCATTCTGAGGTTTTTCCTCTAATCAGTACTTTCTGTTTTCTACATGTTAACCACTCCCTAATCCATGTACATGTGTTTCCTTGAATTACAACTGCGTTCAGTTTGAGAATTAATCTTTTGTGCGGGACTTTGTCAGAAGCTTTCTGGAAATCTAAATAAACCATATCATATGCTTTGCAATTATCCATTATCGATGTTGCATCCTCAAAAAAATCAAGCAAGTTAGTTAGACACAATCTCCCTTTCCTAAAACCATGTTGACTGTCTCACAGAACCCTGTTACCATATAGGTAATTTTCCATTTTGGATCTTATTATAGTATCCATAAGTTTGCATATAATAGAAGTCAGGCTTACTGGTCTGTAGTTACCTGGTTCAGTTTTGTTTCCCTTTTTGTGGATCGGTATTATGTTTGCAATTTTCCAGTCTGTCGGTACCACCCCTGTGTCAAGAGACTGCTGCATGATCTTGGTTAGCGGTTTGTAAATTACTTCTTTCATTTCTTTGAGTACTACTGGGAGGATCTCATCCGGCCCAGGGGATTTGTTTATTTTAAGAGCTCCTAGTCCCTTTAACACTTCTGCCTCAGTTATGCTAAATTTATTTAAAACTGGATAAGAGCTACGATTTTGCCATTTGTATCTTTTAAACATTTAGTCTCCTCTTTGAATGTTCTCTTGCTGTTGTAATATTGGAAAAACATTTTGGAATTGGTTTTAGCTCCCTTAGCAATGTTCATTTCTATTTCTCTCTTGGCCTTTCTAACTTCCTTTTTGACTTGCGTTTGCAGTTCCGTGTACTCTTTCTGCTACTTTCTTTTTGGTCCTTTTTTAATGCTCTATAAAGTGCCTTTTTTCGCTGAATATTTTTTTTAATTGATCTATTAAACCATTTTGGCAATTTAGTTTTACATTTAGATTTGTCTACTTTAGGGATGTAATTGTTTTGCGCCTCTAGTACTACATTTTTGAAGAACTACCATCCTTCTTCTGTGGGTGTTTTCTCTATTTTACTCCAGTCTACTTCTGTTAGTCTCTGTTTCATACCTTCATAGTTTGCTTTTCTAAAATTGTAAACCTTAGCTTTAGTCATTACTTTTGGGGTTTTAAAAAACACTTCAAATGAGACCATGTTGTGGTCTGAGTTTGCCAGTGGTTCTCTGACCTCTGTTTTAGTTGTTCTGTCTTCGTTATTTGAAAAGACTAAATCAAGGCATGCCTCCCCTCTAGTCGGTGCCTTGACAAATTGTGTTAGGAAGCAGTCATATGTCATTTCCACCATTTTAATTTCATCCTTCGTGCTACCTACCGGGTTTTCCCATTTTATATGGGGGAAGTTGAAATCCCCCATTAGTATGGCTTTTCCTTTCCTACACGCATTTCTAATGTCATTGTATAACAGATTATTGTGCTCATCGTCTGAATCTGGCGGTCTATAGCATGCTCCTATTATTATGCCCTTTGAATTTTTGTCCGTTATTCTGACCCATATTGATTCAGTTTTATTTTCTTTGTCCAGGTTTAACACCTGGGCTTCAAGACTGTTTCTTATGTATAGTGCCACCCCTCCTCCTCTTCTCTCCTGCCTGTCTTTCCTATACAGTGTATACCCACAAATATTATATTCGTCCCCATCACTCTCAGACAACCAAGTTTCTTTAACACCTATCACATCATAGTTACTTGTTAGTGCAGTAGCTTCAAGTTCTAGAATTTTGTTTCTGATACTTCTAGCATTTAGATAAATACATTTAATGGTTGTCTTACCTGAGTTGTTGTTCTTGTTTTTATGCGGTCTCCTTTCTGTTTTTTTGTTGATTTCTCCCCCCTTCCTTTCTAGTTTAAATGCTTCTGAACCTGCTCGAGGATTTTTTCTCCAAGTAGACTGGCTCCCTTGTTATTTAAATGAAGTCCGTCCCTTCTATACAGATAGTCCTCGTTGTAGAATGTGGTCCAATGATCAAGATAGGTGAAGCCTTCCCGTGTGCACCACGTCTTCAGCCATGCGTTTAGATTAATTATTTCCAGCTTAAGGGGAGGGCAGAGCCTCTATGCCCCTTTCAAAAATTGCCTTGCCAGGAATTGAGCTCCTGGGAAGCGAGTCAGTTTTAACATGGAAAGCTGAAATAGCTGTCAAATAGACCTTTGCATGTAGAGGAGCATTTCAGCAATTTCAGTATAAGTGTCACGGGACAGATTATGGGGTCAAGCCCTTAGGCCCCACTTGTATCCATACTGGGAACACGTGGATGATGCTCTGGCATTCTGCACGGTGTCAATAACCCTGTTGTAACCCAGAAGTTCTACAACATCATACCATGGGCGCTCTGAGGTAAATAGCTCTAAAGAGGCGGCTCTTCTCTGCACTCTACCGTCCGACAGAGTGGACATCATGGACCTGCAATCCAAGCACACTCTTAGATAGGAGGCTGTCTGAGAAAGTGTAAACTGGCTCTTGTATGGTTCACCGTAGGCCCCAACCGTAAGGTAGCCAATGAACAGTTACATGTGAGCGTTTTCTTGAGCTAGAGACTGGGCACAATGAACCAGTAGTCTAAATAAAGAGTAATCTGATACCTTTGAGTTTCAGTGGGCCAGTATAGCTTCCCTGCGCTTCGAAAAGTCATGGGGAGCTAGAGAGATGCATAATGGCACGATCCCAAACTCGTATGCTTTTCCCTGAAAGACGAACCACAAGTACTTAAGTATGCCAGTTTTTATATGGATAAAGAAATAGGATCCTTGAGGTCCACCATGGTGAACCAATAACCTGGCCTGAATGACTGTAACAGCTGTTGCATCATCAACATTTTTAACCTCCCTCGGCTCAGAACAGGTTCAAAACCACAGCAGCCTATGTGTCCCTGCTGTGATAGCCTGACCGAAAAAGCCTTCACAACATGATGCTAAAAAGCTGCCTACCACTGCGGCATGAACACAGAGACCAGCTGCCCGACCGGAAGGCTCCTGCCAACAGATTGGTCAATGTAGCTGGCCAGCTGAGCACCAGAGTGTTCGTACAGGAGCAAACACAATCTGGTTCCAGAAAATGCTGCTAGCTGAAAAAAAACATCAACTCACATAGTGCACCTGGAAAA
Organism: Polyodon spathula; assembly: GCF_017654505.1. NCBI lineage: Eukaryota > Metazoa > Chordata > Actinopteri > Acipenseriformes > Polyodontidae > Polyodon > Polyodon spathula. Next base: position 93,071,889 of record NC_054534.1, read on the forward strand.
GAAAAACAGCGGAGAAAGCGACACACAAGCATTTCCTACTATACAAATAATCCAGTAACAACAGACATTGTACAAAATAATATACACTATACAATACACAATACACACATGCACATACTAGCCAGAGCCCAGACTAGGTAGCACTAATACAAGTCTATCTGAGCCGAGATAGCTTGAAAAATCTCCTCAGAGATACAACTCCAACCGGAGTGAAACATAACACAGAGAGGAAGGTGAAATGACGTGGGGAGACGGGGGGACTTCACGGAAAGCCACAACAGGCTCCCGTCGTGCAACAAGGCCATGTATGGACTCAAAAAACACATTCAAAACCTCCAGAGAAAAAAGCTTGCATTCTAAAATAATTCAGCGATTAATTCCATAACATCCAATTGAATTATATACGTAATAATAATACCTAATATATTTTTAAAACTTAGCTTTCGATGAAACCGTTTGAAACGATGAATCTCTCTGCAGCTTGCTCGAACCAGGCTGAATAGAAAACAACGCTGTTCAAACATCATCACAAAGCCTAGTGTCTCTCAAGAGGGGTGGAGACTGGCGTGATGATGCTGCCAATCACTGCATAACAGCTTTGGTAATTTTCTGAATTTTCAGGTAAACAAAGTTAACCCATTATGTAATGGATGCATTTCGTACTTGAAAGGGATTGAACATTATAATGTTAGTCTCATGTTTCATTTAATAAAAAAATAAAAAAAACATACAACTGAATGGTAAAGATAACAAGCAAGTATATGTTTTATTTATGAGCTTTTTCTTTTTAGTTATGTTAATTACAGTTGTATATCGATGAAATATATGCCATTGTATTTAAATGTAAATGCAACTATACAATTTGTGTGTGCAACAGCTGCTTTAAAAACCATGGGACAGAATGTCATCTAATTAAATCAAATATGATTATTATGAGCAACATGTCTGGCCTTCAATGTGACTGGATGTACAATACTTGTACATTAACCTAGTTAGGGTCAAATCTTAGAGGTTAACAAGAGACAGCTAGATAATCCCCTGAGAACCCTTCCTTTATCTTTTTGAGACCTTAAAATCTTTTTGAGTCTCACAGCTGGAATTTATTGAATTTTCCTGTCAACCATGTAATTGACAAAACTACTTGCTATTGATCCTGTCTACATGATGCTTTTTTTTGTAACCCTTTGTAAAAAGGGTTTGCAGCCCTTTGTAATTCCCATTGATTGTCTGACTTTTAAAAAAACAGTAAACAATAAAGATCACGTAACAAGTAACTGTGGGCTCCCTTTTTCTGTTCTTTGGCCACCACCACATTTTCAACATCTCTAAACCATTTGAGATTCTACCTCACTTAACAACATGCCCTTCAATGTCCTCAGAAATAAAGCAAAGTCGACATCATGACTGTAGTGGTGTAAAGTACTGCAAACATCACAGAGATACCAAACATTGAAAACATTGACATCACAAAAGATATGAGGTTACTTTTGTATTTTTTTAGCTGTCTGACGTTTAATGTATATACAGAAGTTTGTAATTAAATAAAATGTTATTTTATCTAAATTCTGCACACCATACTTTCATCTGATAATTAATTTCTGTTAGAAACTGAAATGATAAAACTTTGTGTTTCCTTTCTAAAGTGCTTTGAATCTTTTGATAGTAACATTTGACTTTGAGGAAAGCTCCTTAAGTGTCAAAGGTGCTGCCTGTAGGCAAATAGATAAGCTAATTATGTTAACACAAATTCAAACCAGTTATCTAATTTGTTAATTGCATTGTTAAGGTACATTTTCTTCATATTGACGGGAATAAAATCAACAAATCTTAAGCTACCATCCCAATGCTTATCCAATACTTGTTAGATGTAGAGTATAATGCTATCATTCTAAGTAGCTATTTATTAAGCATCCTAGGGAATGGAGGTTTTTGTAAACCGTCTGCCTCTGTTACTTCAACTGCTAATAGCTTATAAATGGTTTCAGTTGCCAACTTCATATAAATTCCTTGTATCGTTGCCACAATGTTTTAACCTCTGGCCTTATCTGTGATACAGATCACATGCTTTGAGTTAGCATCTAGTTAGTATATACAGTTGGCACAGAGCTGTATTCTTATCAATGCCCCTGGGTATTCTTTTCAAGGGTTATTTATTGATTGTGTTTAAATTCCAAACATGCATGCATCGTCCCTGCTTTTATACTTTTATGGCTGTCTATGATTAATAAATTCAAGTTTTGTGTTTTAGGAAGAAGATACTCAGATTTGTATTTCAGATTAAAACATTTCTGTGACATCACCCTTTCATCTTTTGATTGATTCATTCTATCAGGTCGATTCAATGCTCGAATTTTGCAACAGTGAGCACATTTTAATGTATTAAGAAAAGCCATAATGGATTATATTGTTTCAGTGGTTACCTTTTTGCTGGTTCGTGGAGTTGTTTCTGCTAATCAGACTGCAATCGTATTGCTTCCGCATCACTTATGTTAACTTAGTTTAAGTTTGGGGGCGTGTCTGTAGACTTTTCAATGAAGCCCTCCCTTTTCCTACAATATGAGCTATTCAGTGCTGCTTGTAATTGAGTTTTGGAGTAGGTGTGTGGCATATAAACCGAGATTTCTTAAACACGTTAACAGATGGCTTAAAGGTCCTGTATGCTGCATATGCAGTGAAACCAGGAGAAATACTTGTCTTACCTAAAAATAAACATTAGCACATTATCCCTGTTTGCGAGCATTTTAAAAACAGTCTACATAATATTCTTATAGAGTTTGTGTTCAAAATGATACAATATTAAACCTCCGCAAATGTATTGCAATGGATTGTAACAATTAAGGTAGTTAGCATTTAATGGCAATTAGTGTTTGCTTAGGAAATTGTCACTCTATGATAAATTGATGGAAATATTGTTTATTGGTGTATCCATTACAAGCAAACATTTCACATTAGTGTGTTTGTCAATTTTTGTGTCTATCATTGCATGTGGTTGTCTTCCTAATCACTATGGACCCTTTGGAAATATGTCTGTGGGTACTACATTTAGCTGCCCAACTTGTCCAGCATACAGAAGAATACAAGCTGCCTGGCTCTATGATTAGACCAGTTTGATCACTGGATGAGTTCACAGAACATCAGTGCACTGAGCACTTCAGATTATCAAGGCACTCATTATGGAGTGATGCACTTTGCTTAAGCCTTTACTGGCTCCCAAAGCAAAAACTCTCTGTACAGATCTTTGGAAGCTAATATTTGAAAATAATTGTGTGTATTTACAGGTATACGGATCAATTTGCAGTGTGTATTGGGACAACAATGAATTTCCTAGAAAATGCCTGGTGCCGTGAATTGTCAAGGCTGATTGATGAGCTATCAGAGGCTCATTGAAACAACAAAAATGTCAACACAAATCACTTGAGGAAAACTGATATAATAAAACTTCAATATGGCTGCAAGTCTCGACTGATAAATATAATTAATAACACAACATTTCGTTGTTATAATATGTATCAGTCAATTTGACCACGCCTGGGCGGAATAGGTATGACAGTATTTTTTCTTGCTAATTTTTGTAGTTACATGATTCTTCCTTTGTCAGGGGAAATGGTATATATATTTAGGAAAATTCAGGAAAGCACAGCTCCTTATCTTAACACTTTGCAGTCCATTTATTCAGCACATGTCAGGTGCATCAGGTCCAATTTATTTTCACGTGCTCTGTTTCTTTTACACGCACTGCTTAATTTTTTTTTTCAGAGTAAAACAGGTTTAAAAGGCACTGCATGGCAAAAACTTGTCAGGTGTGTCAGTTCCAATTTATTTTCACACGCTGTTTAAAATGATTTTTTTTCAGAGTAAAATAGGTTTAAAAGGAGCTGAATCGAAAAAGGACACTCAGTACTGCATCTCCAGCCAAGCCCCACCTCTTGTTCGCTGTATTCTTCACATACCTCTTTATAGACGTGCATACCGATAAATCCTCTCCTGATCATTCGTTTTATCACCAAACTCCTCAATAATGCGATCCAAGTCATTATTTTATTACTAAAACATCTTAAAAAGGTTTTCTCAGCTTTTTCCAAAGAAAAAACGACTAGAGACCTGTGCTTTACATCTTCTTGATGACTGGAAAGGGAAAATTGAAATGTTGGACGTGGTCCAACACAGGACCTCATAGGTTTAAACACATGCATGCAATTCAAATTTAAATTCCAAAAACTAATGATGATCACCTTGGTCGTTCTAGTGTAATAATTTGTCAATTCATCTATCAATTCATAATTTAATTAATCAATTTGTCCATCAATTCATAAATTAATATGACAATTCATGCAGCAATTCATAAATTAATTTGTCAATTCATCCATAGAAAAGGCTTGACAGGCCACGATTGAATATTGCCGATTATGAATCCACAGTGTGTGCTATGAATCTACAGAAAACTGTGATTTTGTCAACAGAACAAAGTTGCACAATTAAACAGAAAAGTGAATACCATTTTATTGCAATACAATTATACATTAACATAATGTAAAAAAAAAAAAAAAAAAAGGTTTTCGTAATTACAAATAATTCCCCCCTTCTAATTTTTATTTCACATATCTTCTGGACAGGTTCAGGAACAACAGCAATTCCATCATCACTTAGACCTTTTGCATTTCTTTCGTTTAACAATTGTTCAAACAAGCTTAAGGCCAACTTACGTTTTTATCGAGTATTTCTCCAAAAACCCATTGCTGGCAATGATATTTAGGTCTTCATCTGTTTGAAGTTCGGCAAATTGATCGATAACTTTATTCTCCGTTCCCGGTTCACATTCTGTTGTTTTTTGCATTTCTTTTTCTAATGCCACTTTCATGTTCTACATCTAAAACATAGTCCCTCGCTACTATATTCATTTACAACAGACACTTTTGTCTGTATAAATGGGTTCCCTTTCAAGTTGAAAATAACCATCAAGGTATGGGATATTGCCGTCAGGCAGTAGGATTGGCTGAGCTTTATAGCAAAGCTGCCGATAGGCCTCTGCGCGAGCTGACGTGTAAGCCCGCCCCCCTGGGAGCTTACTATACGCAGCGCGCGGAGACTCTCTTCCTCTTTTGCCTTCAGCCTTTGTAGGACATTGAGCTGGTAAGTTCTCTCTGAGAGATTTACTTTCACTGATTGTACTCGACAGCCTTTGAGCTTGAGAAGCTGGCTATCGCCCCTTCTCTGAGTTTATTTCAGTGTTCGCTCTACTGAGCATTATATATATATATATATATATATATATATATATATATATATATATATATATATATATATATATATTTTCATATCCTTATACTCTTTGTTTCCATCTTCACACTTGCTTCGGCACTCGTAGCTTCAAGAAGCAACCTTCGTCCTTCAGGAATTTATATTCATATAATATATAGTATATATATTTTGAACCCAAAACGTTGGTATTAAGTTATTCAATCTTTAGCAAGCCTCCTGTGCAACGGCAGAGTCATCCGGTGCGTTAAAAAACGTCGGAGTCAGTACAGTCGCGCGTCTAGGCAGCCACACATCACTAAAACAATTTGATTGTAACATTACACCGCTTGGTCGCTGTTAACTGTAGCTACGCTACAATATATAAGAACATAAGAACATAAGAAAGTTTACAAACGAGAGGAGGCCATTCGGCCCATCTTGCTCGTTTGGTTGTTAGTAGCTTATTGATCCCAAAATCTCATCAAGCAGCTTCTTGAAGGATCCCAGGGTGTCAGCTTCAACAACATTACTGGGGAGTTGATTCCAGACCCTCACAATTCTCTGTGTAAAAAAGTGTCTCCTATTTTCTATTCTGAATGCCCCTTTTTCTAAACTCCATTTGTGACCCCTGGTCCTTGTTTCTTTTTTCAGGCTGAAAAAGTCCCTTGGGTCGACACTGTCAATACCTTTTAGAATTTTGAATGCTTGAATTAGGTCGCCACGTAGTCTTCTTTGTTCAAGACTGAACAGATTCAATTCTTTTAGCCTGTCTGCATATGATATGCCTTTTAAGCCCGGAATAATTCTGGTCGCTCTTCTTTGCACTCTTTCTAGAGCAGCAATATCTTTTTTATAGCGAGGTGACCAGAACTGAACACAATATTCAAGATGAGGTCTTACTAGTGCATTGTACAGTTTTAACATTACTTCCCTTGATTTAAATTCAACACTTTTCACAATGTATCCGAGCATCTTGTTAGCCTTTTTTATAGCTTCCCCACATTGTCTAGATGAAGACATTTCTGAGTCAACAAAAACTCCTAGGTCTTTTTCATAGATTCCTTCTCCAATTTCAGTATCTCCCATATGATATTTATAATGTACATTTTTATTTCCTGCGTGCAGTACCTTACACTTTTCTCTATTAAATGTCATTTGCCATGTGTCTGCCCAGTTCTGAATCTTGTCTAGATCATTTTGAATGACCTTTGCTGCTGCAACAGTGTTTGCCACTCCTCCTACTTTTGTGTCGTCTGCAAATTTAACAAGTTTGCTTACTATACCAGAATCTAAATCATTAATGTAGATTAGGAATAGCAGAGGACCTAATACTGATCCCTGTGGTACACCGCTGGTTACCACACTCCATTCTGAGGTTTTTCCTCTAATCAGTACTTTCTGTTTTCTACATGTTAACCACTCCCTAATCCATGTACATGCGTTTCCTTGAATCCAAACCGCGTTCAGTTTGAGAATTAATCTTTTGTGTGGAACTTTGTGTGGACAAAAGCTTTCTGGAAATCTAAATAAACCATGTCATATGCTTTGCAATTATCCATTATCGATGTTGCATCCTCAAAAAAATCAAGCAAGTTAGTTAGACACGATCTCCCTTTTCTAAAACCATGCTGACTGTCTCCCAGTACCCTGTTACCATATAGGTAATTTTCCATTTTGGATCTTATTATAGTTTCCATAAGTTTGCATATAATAGAAGTCAAGCTTACTGGTCTGTAGTTACCTGGTTCAGTTTTGTTTCCCTTTTTGTGGATCGGTATTACGTTTGCAATTTTCCAGTCTGTCGGTACCACCCCTGTGTCAAGAGACTGCTGCATGATCTTGGTTAGCGGTTTGTAAATAACTTCTTTCATTTCTTTGAGTACTATTGGGAGGATCTCATCCAGCCCAGGGGATTTGTTTATTTTAAGAGCTCCTAGTCCCTTTAACACTTCTGCCTCAGTTATGCTAAAGTTATTTAAAACGATAGGAACTGGATGACATGTGGGGCATGTTGTCAGTATCTTCCTTTGTAAAAACTTGTGAAAAGTAATCTATTTTTTTTTCTTCATCTACGATTTTGCCCTTTGTATCTCTTAAACATTTAAACTCCTCTTTGAATGTTCTCTTGCTGTTGTAATATTGGAAAAAACATTTTGGAATTGGTTTTAGCTCCCTTAGCAATGTTCATTTCTATTTCTCTCTTGGCCTTTCTAACTTCCTTTTTGACTTGCGTTTGCAGTTCTGTGTACTCTTTCTGCGTACTTTCTTTTTGGTCCTTTTTTAATGCTCTGTAAAGTGCCTTTTTTCGCTGAATATTTTTTTTTAATTGATCTATTAAACCATTTTGGCAATTTAGTTTTACATTTAGATTTGTCTACTTTAGGGATATAATTGTTTTGTGCCTCTAGTACTACATTTTTGAAGAACAACCATCCTTCTTCTGTGGGTGTTTTCTCTATTTTACTCCAATCTACTTCTGTTAGTCTCTGTTTCATACCTTCATAGTTTGCTTTTCTAAAATTGTAAACCTTAGCTTTAGTCATTACTTTTGGGGTTTTAAAAAACACTTCAAATGAGACCATGTTGTGGTCTGAGTTTGCCAGTGGTTCTCTGACCTCTGTTTTAGTTATTCTATCTTCGTTATTTGAAAAGACTAAATCAAGGCATGCCTCCCCTCTAGTGGGTGCCTTCACAAATTGTGTTAGGAAGCAGTCATTTGTCATTTCCACCATTTCTATTTCATCCTTCGTGCTACCCACCGGGTTTTCCCATTTTATTTGGGGGAAGTTGAAATCCCCCATTAGTATGGCTTCTCCTTTGCTACATGCATTTCTAGTGTCATTGTATAACAGATTATTTTGCTCACCGTCTGAATCTGGCGGTCTATAGCATGCTCCTATTATTATGCCCTTTGAATTTTTGTCCGTTATTCTGACCCATATTGATTCGGTTTTATTTTCTTTGTCCAGGTTTAACACCTGGGCTTCAAGACTGTTTCTTATGTATAGCGCTACCCCTCCTCCTCTTCTGTCCTGCCTGTCTTTCCTATACAGTGTATACCCACAAATATTATATTCGTCCCCATCACTCTCAGACAACCAAGTTTCAGTAACACCTATCACATCATAGTTACCTGTTAGTGCAGTAGCTTCAAGTTCTAGAATTTTGTTTCTGATACTTCTAGCATTTAGATAAATACATTTAATGGTTGTCTTACCTGAGTTGTTGTTCTTGTTTTGATGCGGTCTCCCTTCTGTTTTTTGTTGATTTCTCCCCCCTTCCTTTCTAGTTTAAATGCTTCTGAACCTGCTCGAGGATCTTTTCTCCGAGTAGACTGGTTCCCTTGTTATTTAAATGCAGTCCATCCCGTCTATACAGATAGTCCTCGTTGTAGAATGTGGTCCAATGATCAAGATAGGTGAAGCCTTCCCGTGTGCACCACGTCTTCAGCCATGCGTTTTGATTAATTATTTCCAGCTGTCCATATGGTCCTTTGCAAGGTGCCGGTAGTATACCAGAAAATACCACAGTTTTGTTTTTCTCTTTTAATTTCCTTCCTAGCTCTCTGAATTTGTTTTGCAGGGATTTTGGTCTGTCTCTTCCAATGTTGTTTGTACCAATGTGGACGACTACTACCGGGTCGTCTCCTGTTCGTTCTAGGAGCCTGTCCACGTTCTCAGTGATGTGCTTGACCGAGGCTCCCGGAAGGCAGCACACTGTTGTAGTAAGGGGGTCCAAACTGCGAATTGAACTTGCTGTGTTTCTCAATATGGAGTCCCCAACAATCATGACCTCCCTTCTTTTTGCTGTCTGGTCACCACTGTCAATAGGGTCCTGGATGTTGTTCCTTTCATTCTCTTGTTGTTGGTTCTGCTCATCAAAATTCTGAAGTGACTCAAATCTGTTGGTTGTTTTGATTTCTGGTGGTTGTGTTTGACGAAGTTTCTTTTTTTCCCTGCTTCTGCCTACCTGAACCCAGCTGTTCTGACCTTCTATCTCCCTGGTGGCTTTCAGTCTGTTAGGGGTGATGCAGACTTCCATGAATTGTGGGTGTGCCAGTTCCTCAAGATCCTGTTGCTGTCTCACTTCTTCCAGCTCCATTTCTAGCATACTTACTAGTTTATGCAAATCCTGGATCGCGCGGCACTTTACGCACACTTGGTTTAGCTCCGCTGGGTTTTCTCGGATTTCCCACATCAAGCAGGTGTCACAGATTACTGGCTTGAAGACCATGTTGAGGTTTTTTTTTTTTTTTTAAGTTTAGTTTCTTCTACAGCCGTCAATCTGCTTTCAAACTGCTTCGAAACTGCTCTGTACTTTTCCACGCCTGTACTTCTCCCACTCGCTGTCGCTGGGAAGACTGCCTCGTTTAACTGCGTTGTTCTGCTGTGCTGTTGGCTCCTCCCCTCGCCCGTGTCTCAAAACGGCGCTGAATTTGAATCAGCTGCTCCGAGTTTCAGCTTGTTTGTTATCAGAAAAACACACGCGGCTGTTTGACTTTGAGCTGCTGCTGTGTTTCCCCAATGTCCTCTGTTTTCTGATTAAAGCAATTCAAGATGCAATTTCTCCTTTCTGCTTCGAAACTGCTCTGTACTTTTCCACGCCTGTACTTCTCCCACTCGCTGTCGCTTCCACTCACTGTCGCTGCACTTAGCGCGGCTGCAGTTCCTCTAAAATATAAAAATAAAAAAAGGATTCTTTTTTTTCCCATACAATATATTAGTATACTGCCCCTTTTTACAAACAGGTAGGTATAGCACAACTCCATTGTTTTTTAAGACTAAGATACTGTACTAGCACTTAGTGTCTCTGCTCTACGGGTCAGCTGACACTTCGGCGTCTAGTGAATAGCGTCTTTACTCTCAGTACACGTGTTTCGGTTTTTCCAGTGGCAGCGCCTCGGCACTTTGGAGTAGCGCTTTGGCACTTGGGGCTTGGTGTAGGCACCTCGACACTTGGTGCATCGACGCTCGGTGCACGCACCTCGACGCTCGGCAATCGCTGCTCATGTCATTGACTAACGTGGTGCCGCGGGCCACTGATGCACAGGTCGGGCCAACTACCAATCAGCCAGCATTTCCACCACAGCCTCTGGTCGCCCGATCGTCCAACAACCCCAAGAGGTGTGGGACGCAGATGCTGTATCTAGGGATGCTTCAGAAGGGGAGCCTCTCCTTGAGGAGGACAGTGTGGAAGCTGAACTAACCTCCCAGCATTCAGAGCAAGACACTGATTCGGAGGTGCTGGACACCAGTGATCCCTTGCGGTCACTGGTGGAGGAAGCAACTCGCCTCCTGGGGATTTCGTGGCCAGCCATGGAATTGCCTCTGCGGTCACTGTTCAAGTCGCCGTCTGTACGGTTTCCACAGCCCAGAATGCTCCCAGCCTTTCCTGATTTTATCAAGGAGGTACAATCCACCTGGGGAGCCCCAGCCTCTTCACCAGGTTGCCATTTTCTGGCATCGCTGTTCCTCAAGGGCGCAAGACATTTGCGACCTCCAAGAATGACCAGTTTACCATCATGGAGCCTTGACGTGGTGCTTGAAGCCCTTACCAAGGCACCATTCGAACCTCTCCACACTGTGGATATGAAGCTCATGTCTATTAAAACCATGTTTCTGCTGTCAGTGGTATCAGCCAAACGTGTCAGCGAGTTACATGCACTGTCAGTGCACCCGTCATGTACTCGTTTCGCAGGAGACGGTTCTAAGGTCTCCATGTGCCCAAATCCAGCCGCTTTACCAAAGGTCATATCCCCGTTTTCATATGAACCAACCAGTCAAGTTGATGGCATTCCATCCTCCTCCTTTTTCTTCCCCAGAGGAAGAACGGTTACACATGCTCTGCCCCATGCGGGCATTGAGATGTTATATAGAACGTACAACGACTGTGAGGCAAACAGAACAATTGTTCATATGCCATGGTTCTAAGACTCTGGGTCAGCCGTTGTCTAAACAACGCCTTTCCCATTGGATAGTGGATGCTATTAAATTAGCTTATGAATCTGCAGGCCTTCCGCCACCACGGCAGTTGAAGGCGCATTCCACTAGGGGTATGGCGACATCCTGGGCCCCCTTTAGAGGGGTGCCGGTGTCTGACATTTGCACGGCAGCCAGTTGGGCTACACCGCATACTTATATGAGGTTTTACCAGTTAAACATACTGGATTCCTCTGCTCCATTATTTGGAGCATCTGTACTACACTCTGTGGCACCTCAGGATGCCAATATGGTGTTCACTATTCCACCTTAGGACAGTTGTCATTGCGAGCATAGACGCTGAGGCACAGCTCCGCATATGCCTAGATGTATTGCCTATGCAGTTGCGTTATGACGTAAGTCTGTCCTACTGCCGAGAATCCTCCCTCGCGATGGCTTGGGTAGACTGTTCCCATACCTTGATGGTTATTTTCGACTTGAAAAGGAACGATAGGTTGCGGATGCAACCCTGGTTCCCTGAAAGAGAAAATAACCATCAAGCCGCGAGGTCACTCCGGAAGACTTCACGGCCTGAAGAGCAAAAGTGGAAGAGAGTGTATAGTGTGCTGCGCTGCATATAGTAAGCTCCCAGTGGGGCGGGCTTACACATCAGCTCGTGCAGAGGCCTATCGGCAGCTTTGCTATAAAGCTCAGCCAATCTACTGCCTGACAGCAATATCCCATACCTTGATGGTTATTTTCTCTTTCAGGGAACCGGGGTTGCATCCGCAACCTATCGATTTCAAACTCAAACTCTGAGAAACTCATGACAACATTCCCATAACAAAAACCAAATCCAATTACCAAGTTAACAATCAACTGAATCTCATTATCGAACAAGTATCAATTAGGAAGAAATGTTTTAAGTCGCATAAACAAGTCAAAGTGTTGAATCGGTAAGAAAATAATAAGTTGTTTACCCCTCACTCACCATTGATGAGCAGGTCACTTATCTGTGATGTGGGTTGTTTGCTTCTTTAGGTGAAACAGGAGATACAAGTCAAACTAAAATCATCAAGCTTCAGTTACATACTGTATATGTGCTGAATTTTCGTTTCAGTCCTGAAATTTAGAATGTTGGCTAATGTACATCATATAGTTCTAGACATTGGACAGATAAGATTATAATTATATCAGCCACGTCGCCTTTTGAGACTTTGAGACTATATGCAGTCATTTGTATCACATTTCGTATGCCTTTTATAGAATTTACCTGGAATAAAACCAATGAGATTATAAAATCAAGTGGCGTTAATGTCTCAGACTAGTTACTTTAGACTATGCATTCAAACTGACCTCCTGAAAAAGGGAGGGGGTGTTAATAGAGAATGTGTCACTGAGCAAGGGAGATTACATTCCTTCTGAGTTTGGTAATGTAAAGCACATTTGTGGTAGATGTTATCAATAGTGCAGGGGCACTCAATAGGCGGACTTGACTGGACTGCCAAGTCATATGCCAGTCTATGCTTTTACTTGCATTCACACTGGAAATGCTGTGAATTTTTCGGACAGCATAGTTCTTATGAGTGTGATGTGCAAGGGTACAGTAGGTGTAAGCGTCAGCATATCCTTCTCTATGGCTAATAAAACAAACGTCATTAGTAATTTTTTTTGTTTTAAATACATAATTAAGACGCAATTTTAATACCTTAGTTATGGCACAAGTTCAGAAAACTATGACAAGTACAGGTGCTACAAAGCCCATTTTTGTTAAGTAGCTTTTCCAAGCCAATTAAAAAATATTACCGGTAACACATAAAACACATACGAGTCAACATGTATTTGTGTTACTGTTGGTACTCCTAACAAGGGGAAAGCACCAAAGCACACAATATGGTACCATACTGTATTATTCGTGTGTACGAAACTTTGCAAGAAATGGTAGCGCAATAGACAGAACCCCGGCCAGGACAGATATTATATAATTTCATGATCCACCAAAATGTGCTATGTGTGCAAAGCTTAACAATGAGTATGCTGATTGCATTGGTGATTATAATTGTCAAATTCTGTGATCCAAGTCAGACTTACAACACATGCAGTTAAAATGTTTCCTGTCTTAAGTATCTGCAGATCACATTATGTGTGCGGATATTTGTTCTCCAAGACTAACATTATTCATATGAATATCAGCGTTCTGTTCTGACTGATGCAAATCTTTGCATCTCTATATTGTTCTTGCTGCGCTCACTTGTAATTCAAGGATCTTGAGGACCTGCCACCTCTCCCACTTACTGTGAGTATTAGCGGGTTTATTAATGCACTGAATGTAAAATTACTGTATTATTTATTATTTGTAAGGTGTTTTTATTTTTAATTCACTTAGAGAAAGCACAGTGATTTTTCAGTTCCGTTTTTTTTTTCTTGTGCTTCAGTTTTCTTTGCTACAGTTTGCTTTGTTTTTGCAATGGTGAAACACAATGTTTGGCTCTGCAGACACAGAGACATAGAAGAATACAGTAGACATACAAATTCGGTAGACTAGTAAAAATGAGACAGTTTTGATTCCCCCAAAAACTCCTTTAAACCTATATTTGTGTAGCTCTGTGTTTGTTTGTCAGTATAGTGATGGGAGTGAAAATGTTTTCCTGACCTTGACCTTGCTGTAACCAAGAATTTTTGACCTTCAGTAAAATAATTGAGTACCCTTGCAATAGTGTCTGACTATGATATTAGTTATAGTTGAATATATATATGAGATCTCTTTTATCGTAAATACTAATAGACTGAGTTCAAATGTTAATAGAGAGCTGGACAGAATTGAAGAAGATTTTCAGATTATCCTTGAAACCTTTTAAAAATAGAAACAAGTGAGGAAGTTATTCTGCTTAAGATTCTATTTTAAAACATGCAGTTTTTTTTTTAAACTGTGCTGTTTTTTTAAGTTTCTGAAGGTAACGGTGAAAACAGCAGAATCTTTGACCCCAGGAACACTTGTGCAGATCCAGAAAAAATATAGTAAATATCTAAATATAGTCTAGCTAAAAAGCAACATGATTCTTTCAACATTGTTTTGTAATTATATTGTTTGTTTTATGAAGACAAGATAAAATGATCCATGGACACCGGCTGCTATGCACAGTAGTTATTGTAGTTACTAGCACCATAGTTGCAAGTACTACTTGGGTTTATAGTAAAGCAAAATTTACATATATTTTGATACAGTAAAATGTATTCTGACCTCATATAAAACATAACATTACAAGGATATAAATAAAATTACTTAAAGTTAGACTTGTATGGTTTATTTTTGAATTTTCTAATTATCTGATACAATTATTTTCATATTAAATAAAATAATTCAGTGATTTTTAAATGTTGTTATTATTATTATTATTATTATTATTATTATTATTATTATTATTATTATTATTATTATTAGCTATAACCTTTAACTGCTGATTTTGTATTGACCATTTTGTCAGGGAACTCCTTTATTTCAAGCAGAAAAAAAAACTACAACTACAAAAGCCCAGTACACTGGTTTCTTTTTTGGGCAAATGCACCCTGAGTCATTGAGTTTGGGCTGGGTAAGGTGCTGCCTGCTGTCCTGCTTAATTAGTATTGATAGCCGGTGGTCTTTTCCCAACATAAACTTGTTGTAATCTCTAATGAAGCTAGTCTCTCTTGTAACATATTGAAGATTGTTTATTTCTGTCTTGGTCTAAATAGCAATCATTAAATCATTAAACTGTTTCTTTTCACAGACAGAAATAAATCAGAGTCTAACCTGACCATTTGTGACCCTTGGTCCTTGTTTCTTTTTTCAGGTCAAAAAAGTCCCTTAGATCGACATTGTCAATACCTTTTAGAATGTTGAATGCTTGAATTAGGTCGCCACGTAGTCTTCTTTGTTCAAGACTGAACAGATTCAATTCTTTTAGCCTGTCTGCATATGACATGCCTTTTAAGCCAGGAATAATTCTGGTTGCTCTTCTTTGCACTTTTTCTAGAGCAGCAATACCCTTTTTGTAGTGAGGTGACCAGAACTGAACACAATATTTTAGATGAGGTCTTACTAATGCAGTGTACAGGTTTAACATTACCTCCCTTGATTTAAATTGCTATAATGTGCGGATCATGCGTGTTATGTGCTATGTCATATAAATAAAGGCTGTAGAGAGACAGTGACGGCTTTCTAAGCTGCGTGAGAATATTCCAAGCATAGATTTCCTTATCTCTGCCTAGTATCAGTTGTATAATACAACTCTAAAGGAGATATATTAATCTCTCCCACTCATATTTATTACTGCTGATCTTTGTAATAGAATACAGGCCTGTGTCTTTGTTTCAACAGTAAATGTACACACATGGTTACAAGTCATTTTCAGTAAACCTCTTTATCTTGTTGTTAAGCAATCTAAGCTCTCCAAGGCTCAACAATTTAAGACTTTGATGCCATAGAGGGTTCAATGATTGATTTAGAAAATGGAATGCCTTTTAATGTAGCTATGCTTTGTGGACAACTTTTAAAGATAATGTCTTCCCACCACTAATTTTAGATTACAAATATTTCTGTAGTAGCGCATGAAATTTGGTAATGGACAGTGAATACTGATCTTTTAAATACAAAAAATATTGTGAGAAAGTACACTGAATAACTGACATACTATTCTAAATTATGCATTCAAAGAACATTAGATATAATATTAAGAACATCAGAAATATGTATTGACAACCTTATTAAGTTTTCAAGTATTCAACAACAATTAATACACAATATTATATAATGTATTAAGGTTCTTTTCGTGTAGATTTATTTCATGAGTAACAAAAGTTTTCTGTAAGCTGTTTTACTCAAATTATTAGGTAAGTAATGTACAATGTCCTAACGAAATTCCACATAAAAATCTTACCAAATCAGACCAGAAACTGCACTTTAACTTTAATGTACTGCGTCGACGAATTGACTTTAATTTTAATTTAACCTCACGGTAAAAGGAATGTGACCCACGAAACAAGAATAATTAAAAGTTTTAGGTAAAATCTGTCACCGAGGTTTACCTAAGAAAGTGCTTAACAAAAATTAACAAATGTCTTTTGAACGACACTTTCGATTGCCATGGATATTCTATATAACTGGAACTACAAAAACAAAGGATAGAAAGGTCTATCCAACTTTATTGAAAGTCATGATAAAACAGTAATGGTTGATTGTATGTGTCAAACATACAAACCTAACAACCGACACCAGGAAAGGCCAGTCCTGTCCACGTGGATTCTATTCTTTTTTTTTTTTTTTTTAAATGTCTACTGGTTGTCATTAGATAATTTGAAATAACTTTCAGTAGTCTATTTGTACATTACCAACATACTCATAGCAGTTTTTTTCATTTTTGTTTCCGGTCAGGCAGTTTGAGTTAAAATTTGATATTTTTATAGTAGTTTATATTAAATTCACCGTTGTACGTTATTTCGTCTTGTTGTACTAAAAAAAAGAGAAAAAAAGTTTGAAGTTGAATTTTAAAGTACTGTTGTATCATCAAAATAAATTTTGTGGCAACATGCAATAATAGCAGAACAACATTTCGTAATTTTTCTTTTTTTCAACTGACACACATCTGATCCGTAAAATTCCCATTATAATAAACGGACGTAAATAATAAATTTGTAGTGAGACTAGTCCTGGTCAGGACAGAACTTTTGAAAAGCGAATTAATAATTAGATTTTTAAAATTTTTTAAATTTTAAAATTTTTTTAAAAACTGCTGTTTGGACGAAGTTAAGAACCTGTATTGTTTATAGTCATTTTAGAATAAAGTATTTTTCTCCTCCATTGATAAGGGGCAGTATTTGAACGGCAGGTTATTTCTTTTGCGGTTAGCAGGTAAATGTTGATTCTTGCAGTCTTTTGAGAAAAAGTTGTTATTATTTCAACTTGCACAAGGAGGTGGGTCCATCTGAAATGAGAAAACAATAGAATGGCAAAACACAGTACAAAAACATTTTAAGGTAAGGTAAAATTATTTATAACATTAAGGTTAAACTATTATACTGGATCTTTGAACGTCAAATCTGACAGCTGATAAAATAAATAAATAAATACATTTTAAAAAAGTCCATTTCAGTTTTTGAAATATTCACTTTGGGGGATGGTTATAGAATGAAAAAGTGCTGTATAATAACATGCTATTTTAACAAATGTCATTATTTAACACTACTTGTGCCTTCAGTCATTGATCGTGATTCAATAATTAACCTTGTACGACAAGCATTAAGATATCTAGCATGAATAACTTTTTTCCATATTCGGTGCTCTTTAGTGAATTTTTTTTATTTATTTATTTATTTATTTATTTATTTGTTTGTTTGTTTGTTTGTTTGTTTGTTTAAGCAGATCTCATTTTGAAATCTATTTTCCATTCATTCAAATCCAATTTGGAATAATAACTGTCTGCCTTGCATTCCAGCTGTGCTGAAACAGGATAGGGGGAGCTCAGACTCCAAATGATAAGTGCAAGATAGTTCTGTTCAACTATCTAATGTTTCGTTTTGTACATATTATTTTTACTCTAAATGTGTTCTGTAAAAGTGTATGCAATAGGGTTTTATATGCTGTGTTTGCTACACTTTATTTGAGACCATTTTTTAATTTGTGTAGGATCTTTATCATTACAAGGTATAGCTCCACTGTGACCAAACGTTATTTCAATTAGACTGTTGGTAGCCATGGATTTGTTGCATGTTGAACAGGATAAAGGAGGTTTCACTAAATGAGACACTTCTCACTGGCATGAGCATAAAGGCATCATTTTTCAAGCATAAAGGTTGATTTCTTTGCTTGAATTGAAGAATAAAGATTAAAAAAAAAAACTGGTAAATTCTTTCTAAAATAAACATTGATACTAATCGTCAATTTTGCAAAAAAATAAAAATCTAATAGTAGCAAGCCTGGCTATTACACATGACTTTTGGGTAGTTGAAGGCAATCTGCCTATGGCCTCTTGCCTCACAATGCACCGAGATGTATGGTAAGATATTATAGTTTAATATTAGGCTAATGGTTGCTTATTGAATCTGCAGCCTAAAAGCACGTACATTTTCCAAATTAAAACACGTTCATTCCAACACATGTAATGAACAATAAAATAAACATTTTATTTTTGTCATCGGTATCAATTTCAGGAGGAGCTTCATGGTCTGCAAGGTGACGCAGCTGAGAGGATTTCTCCTCTGTTATACCATCAGATGCTGTCAGTGTCAGTTTCTCAGCACACAGTACAGTAGTCTCTCCGTAATTAAGTGCAAACAGTGATTAATTAATCTGTAGGAGCATTTCCTAAGGTGCCTTTGTTAAAAATGTGATTTTTTTTTTTTTTTTTTTTTTTAATCAAAATTTATAACAGTATTTAACAGAGTGAAAGATTCAACCACAGCCGGTGTTCAAGGACGTCAAAGACAGAGAATTGCAACCAATCAGGAGCTCGGCTTGCAGTACAAGCAGGACCCCGGTTGCAAAATTGTTGTCACAAATCAGGGGTAAATTGTTACAACAATGTTGCAAGGGATCGAGAGCGGAAAACCGTTAATGCTGGGGACATTTTATTTTAAAACATTGGCACTGTATCATGATAAACAAGCAAGGCAATTTACCTGCCACAGGCTGGCCTCTGAGTATTCATTTAGCAGGAAGTTAAGTTGCTCTATAGTTTCTATAGCTCTTGTATACCAGTACCGGCATGCAAGTATTTAAATAAAAACAAAAAATAAAATGAAATGCCATTCAGTCAGTATGTGTTTGCAATGTAATACAAAAGTACACCAGAGATAAAGTGATACAGGCTTGTCTGCTACTTACTGATAGTTTGAAATTTACCGATTTTCTCAAACTGGGGCGTTTACATGTTTAAAGGTGGCAGCCTTAGTTATAAAGTAAACATTGCAGAAGATGAAATTGCTACCAGAGATTAAAAACAAATGTAAAACCAGTAATATTTATGTGTATGAGACAATATAGGATTAAAACCATAAAATCATAGCAAGTACTCTTTAAAATGTTGTTTACTAGTCACTTTAAAAAGTTAACAATCAGAAGAAAGGATGAAATTTCTGGATGAACTGTTGCTGCTATTATAAGTTACTAGCACTACCTATGCAGTGATTAACATGATGTTTATTATTTCTCTATATATTCACTTATACAATTAAAATGAAACACTGAAGTTATTTAACTGATGCACAAGACGGCAGATATATACCTCATTTTTAGGTCGAACCTGAAGTCCTTATTATGTAGTTGAGTGAATTTGACCCCATCAGATTCATAACCATAACTGTGAAGACAACTTTGTGTTGCTTATTTGAATTAAGCTTTATCTCTTAACACTAGGACCGCCGATGTTATACTCATACCTAAAATCGTCACCATTATGACGATTTACATCTTAAACAACATCAGTGTTAAAATGAAAGGCAAACTATCAGATACAACTCAAAAGTTTTATTCAAGCACATCGTAGCAAACATCTGCACAGCCGAAACATTGTATTTAAATGAACACTTACACATAAAAAGGGTTTATTTTACCACATATAAAGCACTACTTCAAAAAATTTAAAAACTACAATAAAAGTTTTTTTTTTTTTTTTTTAATATTTAAAATGAAAGTAACATTTGCGTGTGTCATTTGGTGCAGCACTGAATCCAGTTTGAGCTGCAGCAGCCTGCTTGCAGTTTTCGGATCGAAATGTTTCTGCCGAAGCACTGTGGCTAGCTTCAAGATGAAATCTCTCCTACTGATATTTTCCCCAGTGCATTCCTTATACAAAACGAAGGAATTGATGGCTGCCAGGTCCAGTAGAGATAAAAACAGGCTTGTATATTTAAAAAAAATAGAATATTGTAGGCTATATTCAAAATAAAAACATGTATTGTAAAAGGCAGTCAAAATGACTGCTATGGCGGTTGTAGGTAGGCGGGATTGTAACTTTTTTATTTTCATGATCCTGCCTTTCACTCACCATCAGGGCATTTAATACATGTATTTAGGAAAAGTCATGAACAGATAAGCATATAACTTTCAGACACGCAGAGTAATTTAAATTTGAAAACCTCACACCATCAAAATGACTGCCTTGACGGTTCTAATGTTAAAGTACTGACCGATATCCTGAAAGTTCTAATATTTACTAAATCAATGTGAATCAATGTAATCTTCATGTAGGTTTATTGTTGCTGTAAATGTGCAACCCTTGTCCCTAGCACAAAGGAGTGCACACATCAAAAATCACTGCTTTGGTCTGTCAATGCAGTCTTTCAGGGTCAGACGTAATGCCTTATGATGGAATACAAATGCCAGCAAGGTTACAGTGGTTTCCAATGCTGGTCCTCATCCGCAACATCATTAAAACTGTTTAATGAAAAGTTGCAATCTTTTCCAATTGTAGATTTGGCAACCAAGCTACAGAAGTTTCTGTAGTGTAACTCATATTTAATGGTTGATAAATTATCAACAACATCAAACAATACACTCAACAAGAAAAAACAATCTTTTCCAAAGTAATTCAAAATAAATCAGTTACTGACACAATGTTTTAATTCAGTCCCTCTGTAGCCTTTACTAATATTTGCAGTGGATGGTATAAAATGACCCAACTAGCTGTTGGGAGCTCGCAGTCAATAGAGCTGATTCTACATGTACAGTAGCTTCTTCATGCTTGAGTTACATGAACACTTAGTCTCACATTAGAACCATGGAAGGCTGGAAGTAAAATGGGCTCCTAGTAGTTAGCTGTGTGAAAGCTGCCACTTGACAACATGTAAGAATTTGTTAGGGGAACGTCCTGCAGAACAGTAACCTGCAAAGCTGAACATCTGTTAAAAAATATCTCAATATATGTTTTCTTTACATAATGGCAAATGGAATCATCTGCCCAATTGTGGGGGGGGGGGGGCAAAATGTTTCAACAATCTACATTATTCACAAATCAGATTGATAAAGGCACAGCAATATAAGAAGCAAGGGCAGGGAAAAAAAAAGGTTTGCATTGAAAAGTTTTCTTTTGGAATAACCCAGTATAAAAAGCACTTTTGTTAGACACGAACAGACTACCGTGAGACTGCTGACACAACTTTGCCACCCCACCCCAAGAATTTTTCTGAAATAACGCTCCTGGTTAGAATGATATTACAGAAATTTTCCTGCTACTAATATTTGCACTATAGTTTCGTTTTTGAACTGTGTGCTGTTAATCTGTGTTTCATACGCTTATCCTTTGTCAGCAATGTGATCATCAGGATCAATAGTTTTACTGTGATAGAATAAAACCTTTGTGAAATTTTAATAGCACTAAGTTAATAGAAAATACATTTGGTATACAATTCTTACCTCTAAATCAATTCCATTTTCAAAGAGAGATTAAAATACTTTCCAGCAGGAGGATTTTATGCAATGATCTTATGTACCATAAGTTAAGGTTTTAATGACTGCGCTATACAGAGAGATCAACTTTTAGTGGTTTTATCAGCCACAAAAAAAGACAATACAATTAGCCTCTTTTGAGATTATTCACAGAACTATGATGTGAAATTCCTAATAAAGTACTTTTGATAGTTGTGTCGCTGATGTATCACTTTCTTTTTACTGAGCAGCTTTTTTATTTTGTATGCCGAGTTTCATTGGCTCTGCGTTATTTAATCTGAAGGTGTTTGTAGGAACAGTTCAATAATTGATAATGTAATGTTTATCTGGGTTGATTAGTTCTCTTAATAACATTTAATTGACGTGTTACAAAGATTGACAATTTACTATGAACACACACTCTGTGTGGATTGTCTCACCCTGTGTGTTGTGCTTGCCTGCGTTGACCTATTTCGCTACAATATATTCCAATTTGCTGTATTTGTGTGTGTGTGTGTGTGTGTGAGAGAGAGAGAGAGAGAGAGAGAGAGATAATACTGTCTGCTTTTGCTCCTTTTTGTAGAGACGAAATAAAATAAATAACAAAGAAATAGTATTTTTTTTTTATTGATTTTCAGTTTTAATAAAATCTTCAGTTAGTGTGTGAATGTGATTATTATTGGTCAACATTATTAAAACAAAGAAGCGTCATTTTACAGAAATACTAAACCAGTGTGTAGTGCTCCTCTTCACTCTGATTAAAATTAAGGCGCCTTTCTTTTTATTGTCTTTATAACCACTGACACTGGCATCAAAAAGAACATTATATTTTTTCGACTTCGATAATTAAATTCTCATTGATGTCCATTTGTCTTATTTCTGTGGTAATTTCTGCATGAATGAGACAGTCAGTCTGACAGACTCTCCTTCGACTCTGCCCAAATAATGACGTGTTGTGTACAGAAACATACCTATATATTCATCAAGCATTTTCCACATTTGATGTTGGCATTATTTTTTCTGAAGGCTACAAACGTACACTTAAGACATAAAATGTATCAAGAATGATTTGCTCATACACAGCACCTACAAAAAATGATATGCACTTCGACTTATTTTAACTTTCGTTTTGTAATTTTATTCAATTTAGAAAAAGATTCGGAAACAGCAAATTTGTGGAAAACGCTTGATGAAATAATGGACAGTTGTACTGGATTCACCGCTGTATCATATTGTGGAAAAGTGGCTGTTGATAGTGAACAGCAGGTGAGGTGCTGGTGCAATAATCCAAGGAAACCAACAGAACCCCTTTGTAAACTATTCCAGCTGCGTCTATTGCTTGCAGCTGCTACCTTGTTTACCTTCCAGGTCAATACGTTCCTGCAACAGAGTCTCGCTTCCATCCAGGCTGACCGACTTCCCGACCTCGGAAACGAACTGTCATGCCAGCCCATCCAGAGACTTCTCCTTTCGCTATTTAGCACCTTTTAAAACCACTTCCATTTTTTTTTTTAAATGTGCGCATTCAATGCAATCTAATTTTCATGTCATATGGGCATTCTCCAATACTAGTCAATTAATAGTTTCAATATCTGGGAATAAAAATAATTGCCTGTAAGTCATTCTTGGTGTGTGCATGTCACACCTAATTGTGAATTGCTTACTATTTAAACTAAAAGCTCTGTCATTCTTAGCAAAACACTATTTTGGAAATGAGTGCTAGGATTAAGTTTCTTAGTACTATATTAGCCCACTCTAATGTGAAAAATGGGTATGATATCATTTATTCATGACCTCCATTAATTTGTACACAGTGTAGTGTTAATATACTCCCCATGCATACATTCATTCTTTCAAACATTTTTTTACATAGTAATTGAGATGCTATTATGAGAACTACCAGTAAGAAAACATGTATTTACCACTCATCAGCTCTAAATTAAATTGCTTTTACTTAGGATGAGTTATCTTAGATTTCTAGTCCTTGCAAGGATATGGTTAAATCTCCTATTCTAAACCATTGTAACAGCAATTATGTGATGTATGCCTCCTGTGGGACTAAAGCTATTTTATTTCTATTAATGTGCTATGTACAGAATCCGTGGCTGCCACACACAAATTTGGGTCACGGCAAGGTTTTTGATGGGTCGCCAAACAATCTTAAAAAATGACATTTAGTGCACACTGTTAACATTTTGTTTCACTATATTTCTTGTGCTTATATTCAAAGTAATTATAATTTGCATACAAATCATTAGCAGTAATTACGTAAACAATATATTGTTTTATCGCCAGTCTTCTGCTTTAAAAACTTACCATCTTATATTAACCTCAGTTTTTCTTACATTGGTGACGAGGATGATCCGCGTCCTCATGTGCCGTTTGTTGTGAAGTAGTGGCTCATGAAGATCTTAAGACACGGCATCTAGTTTTTCCAGAAGAAAACTGATCAAATAGCTAAACAGCAAGATGTTCTTAAAAAATCAGTCACTGTCTCAGATAAGGAGATGAATGTATCCTACCTGGTTACAATGTATATTGCAAAAAAACTAAAAACTGCACAACTGACTGTTGTTTGTATGTTTGCAATGTTTGATGTTGAATTGAAATTGAAAACAGGCATTCAATATGTTGCAATACAATTTTAAATTGATATTGTAACGAGGAGGTAAAGGAAGCAATCCAGGCAAGTATTCTGGTCTCAAATGTACGATTTATTTTACAAGAACAAGCAGTTCAATAAAATAATGCAACAGTGGCAGGTCATCAGCTGAGCGAGTAGGGCATGGCTTCTCCAATAATTCCCAAAGGCTAAAAATCCATTTTGCATGTTCATATTATTTAATTGAGAACTATGAACACATTTAAGCATATTAAATACATTTAGGTCCACAGAAGTGCTAGTGACATTATTTAAAAGTCTCAGCTCACTTTCACTAGTAGCGAAAGCGCAATGCCAGAAAGCTGGAACAATGTAGTGCAGCCGTGTGATGCATGAACCTTGAGTGCCTCACAAAGCTGCTTGTTACCATGGCAACTCACCACGCTGGGGAGTCCCTTTCTGAAGGCATTGCTATGGTAAACATAGCTTGATGAGGCACCTACTGGATTTGGAGGAGTTAGAATTTGTGCAGTTTTAATTTGTTCAGTAATGGCTTTAGTTAAATCTGATATTATATGAGACCTGAGGAAAATAAGTTTTACAGTAAGATCCCATTCCGTCTTTGTTTTTGTTTAATTTTTATCAAAATTGTTTGATACATTGACAACAATTAAGTAACCTTACACTACTTTATCTCCTCTCTGTCACTCCCCTTCCCTTCCTGCTCCGCCAACCCCGTCACCTTCCATCAAAACCTCCATTCCCTCTCCCCCTCTGTCTTCTTTTCTGCTGCTCTCTCACACCTCCCCACTATTGACTCCCTCTCCCAACTCTGTAGACTCGGCTACCTCCACCCTCTTCTTGTTCCTCACCTCTTGCCTCAACTCCCTTTGCCCTCTCACCCCTTGACTTGCCCGCCTCTCCTCACCCCTCTTCCGTGATCCATTCGACTCATACTGAACTACACACTGCTGAAAAGAAATGGAAGAAAACCATTCTCCCTGCTGCCTCGCTCGCTCCTCTTTTCCTTCTCTTCTACACTCACCTCTGCCAAACACTCCTGCTAGTCTATCATTCAGTCTTCTACTAACAATCCCATAAACTTGTCTCTACCTTCTCCTCCCTCCTTAGCCCTCGCCCTCTTCCATCTCAGCTGATGACTTTGCCTCTTTCTTCTCCTCCAAAATCGTAAGCATTTGCAAACTCTTCATACGTTGCCCCCTTCCCCACCCATACCCTGTCATCTGCTCACTCCCTCCTCATCACCCTCTGCAAACCGAACTATCCTACCTTTCTTCTCGCCCCTTTCGGACCACAATCTCTGCTCCCTGCTCCAGAACCATAAACCCACCATGTGTGATCTGGACTCCCTCCTTGCTCACCTCTTCCAAGCTGCTGCCCCTGCTCTAATCCCTTTTATTTCCTCTCCTCAACACCTCTCTGCTCTCTGGCTGATTACCCTCTGCCTTCAAACAAGCCTGCATCCCTCCCTGGATCCCTTATCTCTCCAGAACTACTGTCCTGTCTCCCTCCACCCATTTCAGTCTAAAACCTTAAATCGAGCGGTTCACCGCCAGCTCTCTGCTTTCCTGTCAACATATTCCCTGCTCGACCCCCTCCAATCCAGTTTTCGCCCTGCACTGAAATTACAATCCGCCACAATCTCTCTAGACTCGCCACCTCCCTATCCTCTGTCCTCATTCTCCTTGACCTCTTTGCTGCCTTTGACACAGTTGGCCACTCTATTCTCCTGTCTTCCCTTGCTGACCTGGGACTCTCCGGCACAGCTCTTGCCTGGTTCTGCTACGTCTCCGAACGCACATACCGGGTGTCCTGGCATGGCTCACCTTCCGCCTCCTTGCTCTTTTGACAGGTGTTCCCTAATGCTCAGTCCTGGTACCCCTCCTGTTTTCTCTCTACACCTGCTCCCTGGGTCCCCTCATCTCTTCCCATGGCTTCTTTTATCACTTCTATGCGATGAGGCCCAGATCTTCCTCTCCTTTCCCACTTATAACTCTGATAATTCCTCTTGTATCTCTACCTGTCTCTTGGCCAACTCCTCAAACTCAACCTCTCCAAATCAGACCCTCAAGGATGGTCAAGGCTGTTATCAGTTTGGGGCAAGTTTCAGATATGAAAGCTGTCTTCTCTTGTTTGTAAATGTTTCTTATGTACAGTATATTTCTAAGATGGGATAGGTGACTTATAACAGCATGCTTTGGATTTAATAACCATTTGGACATTAATGCCCTTCCTATTGAAAAAATATCTGTGGTTTTAGAATTAATTAACTGTATAGATATTTTAAAATGAGCAATATCTTCGTGTAACATCTGTTTCTTTCAAACCTGCCTATATATAGTGAATGGAAGTGCAGAACAAGAAAGACTTATGGAATTATTTTATTAGCTACATCAAAGAATGTTTTATATGTTATGGTATTACTTTTTGTTAGTCCAAGTCCCAGCTCACATGGTTGTTCTCATAAGGTGTCATTCCACAAGAAAGCGCTTCTGATGAGCTCATTACACTCACAACTAACCGAAAGGTGATTTTCTCTTGCTTAAAGATAGATTGCTTTTAAACAAAGATGTGATCATTGCGTTGCGAAGGCGCAGCATTATACTGTATAGAAATTATATTGAATCTAATTTATGTCAGACTTGAACTTTCTCAATGTACTTGTAAAGATGGAGCATGGGCATGAAACAAAGAAAAATCCCCAGTAATTGTGGCATCTATCACATGGTGTCACTGTTGTTGAATTGGTGGCCGTGGTAGGCCTTGCACACAGGAAGTGTGCTTTTTGTTTGTTTCGTTTGTTAATAGTTAGAAAGCCAGACGTTCCACAATGACACACTTTTAGTTGAGTTAATTTACAGAGAATTGCACCCGAGGATTGGAGGTTACGGTTCCTTTTCTGGTTTGTGGGCGTGTCCTGGTGGAGTGTTTTGCCATACAAGGGAGATGCTGACACACTTCAAGGCTGCTTAAAGGCCAAGGACAGGACCGCCAACGCTACAATGGACAACAATCCTGTATTCTGTAAATAAACTAAACTCTCCAACCACCATGTATGGACCCAGTATCACAGTTTTATTGCCACCAGGAGTAAGGATTATTTTGAAATCCCACAAAAGTATACAAGGTGTGTCAGCTGGACCTCCCTGGATAGCAGGGGTAGTCTTTGCTGTCTTAATGGCATGCTTTTATTTGTTTTGTTTTCTGAGTGTTTTTGCTTTTTTTTGGTTCTGGGTTACACATGTTATGTATGATTGTCTATATCTGATTCTATTTCGTTGGCCTGCAAATAAATCCTGGAATGCAGTTTGGTGTTTTCAATGACAACTTCTTGTGTCTCTCCCCATCTCTCAGTGGATACCTAGAACCCTCTATCACAGTGGCTCAAAGAGTAATGCACTTTGATGTATGTGGTCTTGAGAAACATCTAAGAAAAGGGAGGCTGTGTGGTCCAGTAGTTCAAGAAAAGGGCTTGTAACCTGTAGGTCCCTGTTTCAAATCCCAGTTTACTCACTCACTCATTGTGTGATCTTGAGCTTGTGCTCTATCTTTCAGGTGAGACATTGTTGTACGTGACTCCGCAGCTGGTGCTTAGAGTTCACACTCTAGTCTCTGTAACTTACCTTTGATAAAGGCGTCTGCTAAATAAACAAATAATAATAATATCCCTAATATAATCTGAAATCAGAAACTACCAGTGATATAACACCCTGTTAGGCAAGAGCAGATGCACATTTGTACAAAAAGAGAAGCAAGAGACATGTTTGTCATATATATTTTTTTAAATCATTTGCATGAGTGGCTTTAAAGTAATATATTTTTTAATTAATTACACTTATAAAGTGGTACCGCTATATATTATGAATACATAAGCATGCATTTAGTGTTTATGTCTTGTTGGAAACATTTGAGAATGTGTCTATTTTTAGACAAAGCTTACAATTAGAATTCAACAGCCAGATCATATTAGACTAAGGTCATGATCTAGCTGTTTGTTCACATGCTATTCATGTTACTGCTTAAACTAAAGATGACCATGTTTAATTAAAGCAGTATTTACTTTGCCAGGTTATAGCATATATGCATTTGCTAAATTAAACTGTAAATACTGTATATTGTCCTTGTTGATTTGTTTTGTTTTAGTTAACATGTTCTGACTACCTGAAAATTGCATTTACAGGTTTTAACAGTGATTTGTACATTGTTTATCCAAATTGTTGAGGTTTGTGTAATAAAATATACCTGGTCTATAAAGTGAGAAGTTTGAGAAAACAGTCATAAATCAAATCAAATCTGATAATTTGCCTGGGTATGAGGAATATGGGCAGTTGTAATATACTGTTTCTTTATTGTTCATCAAGTTAAGTGATGTTTACAAATGACCTCTAGAGGGGATCTAGAGGGGATGAAAACAATATACATTCTTAGATATTCAGTGAAAGCCTCATATCTCAAAACACAGACTTATATTTCAACTCACCGTTGGAAGTGATTTTAAGTACACATTGTGACATTCATTTAAGTAGAAAAAACAATTGGTTTATCTCTTCTGAGTTTATTTAAGTCTGTGTTTTTACTATAATGACATCACAGTTCTGAAACTTTTAAAATCTAGATTACATTTGAAAGGTGAGATTGAGTAATTAAGCATCCTTGTGTAATGGCACATTTCAGCTTTCTTGACGATAAAGACCTAATGCTTTGAGATGTTCACCTAATACTCGCTACTCAGCTAAATTCTGTGATTCTTCCTGTCATGTTTTATCCTGAGTATCTTACAAGAAACAAATAACACTTTCATTACAGTTATTTTAAAAATTGCACACGCCAGTGTCAGCACCTCATATATCAGAAACCTGTTTAGGTAGTGAATTCATCTGTGCATGTTTATATAGATCCTGCATGCTAAATGTGTAGCTAACCATGACATAGATATTTTCTGAAGTTTCTATTGTATAGTGTGGACCGCAACCATTGAAGGCTAAAGTATGACTATCAGACTCATTACATCAAACTCATTACTCTTGCAATTTAAGAAAGATTCAATCTACTGCTACTTACTGCACATATGACAGGCTTTCCCATTAAATACTTTGGGGCATACATTATGGTTGGTAAGCATCTAAATGTATTCTGTTTCCAAAGCCAAGTCAAGTAAATCAGTTTTTACCTTAATTATTGCAGCTTTCTCAGATAACATCCAATTAAATACTGCTGGGGTGCCATCTGTTGGTGAATCGAAGCCAGTAAAAACACAGTATATTCTTTTAGAATTTAATCTAGCCAAAGTCTATTGCTTCTGTTTATTTCTGGTGTTCTATTTTCTTCCATCTGAAAATGAATGACTGTTTGAAAGTGACAGGTAAGCGTCCCTGGCAAGCTGTTTCCACCACGAAGGGAGACTCACACAGAAGCTGCAAATTCCAACCACGCTAATGTACACTTTATATAAACAGACAAAAATAACACAGACACACTAGACAAAACGCATTAACAAAATGAAACGACACAAAACACAAACGAAAACACAAACAGCACCAAACACATAACTTCACCAGCATTAGCTCTAATCGTTGTATCTAACACCCATGATCACCCTATTTATACACCTATGGCTTAATTACTTAATCGCGTATTCAATTCATGGCTCCAGCCACATTCCCACGTGTTTTGACAGGGAGAAATGTAACCTGCTCCCTGCCAACCCATTATTCCTCATATGCATGCCTCGCCTGGTTTTTTGCCCTACCACACTGCCACAGAAACATAAACAAATGTGTAGTTTTACATAGGCACAAAAGGGTTTACAGTATGGTATCTATTATATACAGTATCAACAGAGTTGGGGTAGCTTGTTACTTAAGTAACACGGTACTGTAATAATATTACTTTTGTCAATAGTGAGGTAATATAACAAGTAAGATTTTTATAATGAGTAATAATATTAGTTACTTTCAGCAAAAAAATAAACAAGCTTGTCTCGTTACCTTTTTGCTGCTTTACACCTACATTGGCGGTCTTTTCTTTTCTTAAAAGTCAAAGTACATTGAATGTAACCATGAATGTGAACTGCTAACTAACTCAGCTTACAGCAGTCCCTAAAGACATAACTGCTATTTTCCTTCAACACATTCATACCCTGAATGGAGCTTTCAGAGCGTAATAAAGGCATAACAGAGATCCAGAAACAGTTACAGTGGTTGGCGCCCACCACTAGGTGGTAGCCCTAGTGTAGAAGGAAATACACACACACATACGGATGTGCTTTTGGTTAATTTTTATGAACGTTTAAACACTTTGCAGTGTCAGCGTTTAAACTTTTAAACCATATCTACATACACACACACACATACACACACACACACACACACTGTCTTTATATTACATTCTGATACTGACAGCCCTGGTTAGTATTTTTTAAACAAATGGGGGGGGTTATTTCGCAGGGAGATTCAGGTCACTCATCACCATACTTTTTTCCTCATAACTGTCAGACAGGGTTGTCAACAGGCTCCAGAACCTCGGGACCCTTAAGACAGGTCAGGTTTTTTAACTCACCTGTCTCACCTGTTTTCCATGTAAAGTGAGTATGAATTGCTTCAGCAGTTTAGTGAATGTATTTAATTGTTTAATTGTGGTGGCGATTCTATCTGGAGAGCCTCGTAACAACAATTAATCGTACTGCTTGAATTTTACACAGTAAACAGCATCTATCAAAATAGTGCAACACAATTATTATAGATAACTTTTCATTCACCTGCACTCTTTCATTTAACCTTGTGATAGCAGGTAAAGTTTCTATTTGTTTAATATTTCTTGCTTCACACAGTCCCTCCCAGTCAGAGACTCAGAAAGCCGATCAGCTGCTGTATAGGTCTGATTGATGGAAACAAGCCTTGCAGGCATCTGTGTGGTTTTCGTAACAACAAAGTAAAACAATTCAATTAATTTAGCAACAGTTCACACAATTCACTCTCACTTTACTGAGTACATTTCAGTTTAGGGAGGCGAGTTACAAAACCTGACTTTCCTTAAAGTGTCCCAAGATTCTGGAGCCTGTTTGCATCCCTACTTTCAGATCAGATTACACAGGCTGAAACATCATTAAAGAAAATAGTAGGTTTTGGCAAAGATGCAGTTCTCCTTTCTTCTAAAGGTAAACGGTTCTGTATTTTGATGTTTCTGTTGGAGGGGGGGAGTGGGGGGGTTACTATCAGTAAATTATGTACCTTTCAAACTAAAATCTTGTTCAGTGATGTATTTCCAATCGGTAATAAAAAATAAAATTAATTAAAAGCTCAAAACAATAGATTGTGCATGTCCCTCGTTAGTCTGTTTTTCATTCAACAGTTTCCTTCAGTTTTCTTGACAGTTTTTGTAGATTCTGTATTTGGTTCTGTATTCAGCTGAATCCCAAACACTTGGATTTTTAGAATAGTATTTTTGAAAGGTTATTTAACAACAGGTGGACAAAAAAAAAAACCATTTTGGTAAAAAATTATATTAATATTATATATATTAATATATATATATAGATATATATCTATATATATATATATATATATATATATATATATATATATACATACACTGGATTTCAATTAGGTAATAAATAAGTCGCAGGCAGAGAGGTCTAACCTCCCAGCCCTGCCATCCAGCACAGACTTTGTTTTTACAAAAGTTACACATTTTTATTTACAAACCAAACCAAAACTATATTTATAAAACCAACACAAAGATATTACTTAACGGGCTAGGCCTCAGCCCTGACACAATTCCATTAAGTAATATTATCCAACGCAATGTTTTATATACATTATGTCTGTTTTTTCTAATACTCCCTATTCTCTTATAAAACGCCTTCATCTACTTTTAGTTTCTTTTTTTTATTTTCACTCCTTATGATCGTCATCCAAAGATATTGTTATTTTCTGAAAGCGTCGAAAGAGTGGGCTGGGATTGGCAGAGGGGATGGAGTGGCAGTGTGTTTTTTTATTTAAAAAAAATATAAAATAAAAATAAGTATGCTTCTTAAGATTGAATGTGACAAAGTTTTCAGATCAGTCATCTACAGTACTGTGAACTGGGTGAGCTTATATGGGTCGAATGGCCTCCTTATGTTCATACATTTTCTTATGCTCTTAGAAGTAGCTGAAAAGTTAGCAAGGGTTTTATTCCAAAACATTTTAAAATGTTGCTAAACTGCAACACTCTCAAAACAAGCTAAATGTTTTATAAATAACACAAAAATAAAATTATTCTTGCCTTAAGTTCTAAGAAATGGGAAATAAATCTGAACTTAAATTTGAAATATCAAAATGACTGAAGCCCTGCTGCAGGTTTCTATGATAATGGGTCTAAAGTTTCTTGCTCTAACTTTACAGTTTGCTGAACTGTGAATGGTGAAGTAATGGAACTTCTGTGATCTGCACTGTTAGCAGTGTGATTGGCACTTCATGTAAATATCAATCTAATTGCAAATGTGTATATATTTTTTTTTTATCTGGATGCATTACTCAGGTATTTTTTTTTTTCATTTTGAACCACACTTTAACCCTTTGTGATCCTATATTGGACTATATTACAATTTTTCCTTTCCAGTCCGATGTCGGACCCTTTCAGATATCATCAAAAAGACATAAAGCACAGGTCTATAGTTGTTTTTCTCTGGAAAAAGCCGAGAAAATCTTTCAATGGCCGAGTGAGACCGATAGGAGCTGAATGAAACCAAACAAAAAAAGGGCATATCTGATAGCCCCATGCACCACAGAGATAACACGGACATAAACAAAGGAGATAGCAGCTTCTGCATCCAGCACTCAAACTATATCACAGACTTTTGCAGAGCTTTTCGAGACATTATAGTAGTAAAATAATGACTTGGATCACATTATTGAGGAGTTTGGTGATAAAACGAGTGATCAGGAGAGGATTTATCAGTTTGCACGTCTATAAAGAGGTATGTGAAAAATACAGTGAACAAGGTGTTGGGCTTGGCTGTAGATGCAGTACTGAGTTTCCTTTTGCGATTCAATGCCTTTTAAACCTGTTTTAATAAACAACACATGTGAAAATAAATTGGACCCGACGTGCCTGACAAGTGCCGAATAAATGGACTGCAAAGGGTTAACACTAGAACTCCCACAGCAGTCATTTTGACGGTTTGAGTTTTTCAAATTTAAAATCTTATGACTTTTCCTAAATATATGTATTAATTGCCCTGATGTCGTTTGAAAGGCAGAATCACGAAAATAAGGAAATTATAATCCCACCCAACTAGACCCGCCAAAGCCGTCATTTTGACTGCCTTTTACATTACACATTTTTATTTTGAATATAACCTACAATATTCTATTTTATTTATATATACAAACCTCTTGTTATCTCTGCTGGACCGGGCAGCCATCAATTCCTTCATTTTGTGCAAAGAATGCACTGGAGAAAATATCAGTAGGAGAAATTTAATCTTGAAGTTAGCCATAGCGCTTCAGCAGAAACATTTAAATCAGAAAACTGCAAAGCTGCAGGCTGCAGCAGCTCAACTTGGATTTTGTGCTGCACCGAGTGACACACACACACATGCAAGAGAAAACATGTTACTTTCATTTTAAATTGAAAACTACTTTGAGTTATCTTTGAATGTATATCCTCTGTCTTTTTGAATTTTTGAAATTGTAAAAATTAAATTGTAGGACTAAAAGCATTCGATCTACAATAGG
Source organism: Polyodon spathula (assembly GCF_017654505.1). Classification (NCBI taxonomy): domain Eukaryota; kingdom Metazoa; phylum Chordata; class Actinopteri; order Acipenseriformes; family Polyodontidae; genus Polyodon; species Polyodon spathula. Next base: position 93,105,786 of record NC_054534.1, read on the forward strand.
AGTTTCCAGGAGTTTTCTATACCTAAATCCTGGACATTTTTCTAATATTGTGTGATTCACGGGACAATAGCAAGGGCTGCGTGGAGGAAGAACCTCTGGAATAGGAGAGAAGTGCTTTGTGACTTAAGAAGGAGTACAGGGTTTCCCCATGGCTCGTAGAGACCCGCCCTCACAAATGTGAGACCGAACCGATCGGCCTCCGAGGCTGGGAAGCAACCATTATCTCCCCCAGGGGAAACCTAGAGGGAAGAGAAACGGAAACCAGGAGCTAGTTAGGATAGATTTTGCCAGGGCTCCTTTGGCTCATAGAGAACCTTCCCGAGGGAGAACAAGGCCAACGTGGCTAGAACTACGCCACCAATGCAAAGAAATAGAGGTTCATTATTAATTTTTATTTATTTTTTACTGTGAGGGGGTAATTAATGACTAATCTCACTGCTCAGTAGAGAAGAAAAAAAAAAACAATTGGGAGGAAACCTCTGGTGGTCTTGTCAGAAAGATGGCCCCCACTCCGGGTATACGAGAAATACTCTGTTGGGCAAAGATATAACAGGTCCGGTGAAAAACAAAAGACAGAGTACAAGGGCATAATTTTGGGATTAAATACAGAGGTTGGAAGATATTATTGGCCCCCGAATCACACTGAGGTTACAATTACCAATTATTTCAACGAAAAACTTCATGTGATGAGCTGAAACCTCTTTGGAGTTTTATTATTCTGTACCAGTCAGTTCACAGTTGGCAGTTGTCAATTCTACAGCAAAGACAAAAATGACTTGTAAAAAGCCAATGCTCTGGTTCTTACACACATCTGTCTTGTAAATCAGACAACAGACTATAAAAATAACTTAAAAATAGAAATGTGAAATGTAATATAGAGTTTTCATTTAGTCGGATATTCTTCTAAATAGTGTGTTCACCCCACAAGCGAAACAGTAATTGTACCTACACTGGCAAATCACATGGTTAGTGCAATTGGTAACATGGTTTTCCTTTTTCATTTGAGAATGGAAAACATAATAACCCTGTGGCAGAGCACAGCTCTGCTCTTTAGAAATTGGCAGGGATGGGGTTAAATTCCCCTACCTGCCTTGGTTCACTGTGTTCAGGTGGCTGGGGTTGATTAGATGATTAGTTTAATTAACGATCAATCAGCGCCCAGCCACCTGACATAAAAGGAGGCCTCTGTTTTTCATTTGGGAGGAGGGAGCTGAGGAAGCAGGTTGGTGTTTTGGTGTTTGTGATTTTTGAATGTTTTGAATCCAGTGAAGGCATTGCCCAGCCTGGAAACCTTTATTTTTGTGAGTGTATTTTTGCTTTATTTTGTTTATTTTGTGTTTAAATTGCTTTGTTTTGGCCCTTGTGCCCTTTCATTTTTGTGTTTATAATAAAATAGTTATTTTTTTGAACTCCAGACTTTCTCTGGGCCTCTATCCACTCACCAGCCTGCCACAAACCCATTTCAGTATTATTCTAATAAAACCTTTCAACCTGTTGTATAGACTGTTGAACCTTTCCTGAAATTGAAGGCACTAGAAACCTTTTTGCTTGCAAACACCGTCTACTTTTGGCCTCAGTATGTCAAAATGTATTTAGAAATAAAAAGTTTGTGATAGGAGTTATAACACTTTAAATTTCCATAGAATGTGCTTGTATTTCCAATACATGTATGCAAACGAGTATCGATATATCTGGTTGTTTTCGAATAGTGAAAGTCATAGCACCTGTAAACCAGACACTAGATAAAGATCAGACATAATATATATATATTACATGTTTTTGTAAAAATCCCATTTATCTTCACATGCCCCCAGTTATTTCCTGACAGTCCTGACAATTAATTAACACACTTTCAGTTCTGTCTTCATGTTTTTTCTACCCTCTGGTATGCTAAAAGTTAATCTGGCCCACCGACCAAGAAAAAGCGTGGACTAACTATAATGTATATTTTTATTTGGGCTTCTCTTATGTTCTCACAGTTTTTCCGATATTCAAATATACTCTGACTGCCGAGAGTTGTCTCCAAGGACAGAAACTCCAGCAGTTATTGAATCCAACACACAATATATAACGTAGAGTGCAGTACAAAAATAAAACAGTTTAACATAAAAGTCATGAGACACAGACTTATTGCTCACAAAAACTGGAAATGTGACTCTTCATCATTATATTTAGGTATAACTTATTTTATATGTGTAAAAAAAATCATTTTTAATGTCTGACAAAATGGTCAGTAAAGCTGACACACGTTTCTTTTGAAGTTTATCACTGATACTTTTTATTGTTAATGACATTCTATATTAATTCAATGTGATGTACAAGTAAAGAGTAATGTGTGCCAAACAGAAAATATGCCAGGACAGCAAAGCACAGGCAACAAATACATTTTTCTTTCAGCTGTAAGAAATTATTAAAATAAAACATACACTGCTGCATAAATAGCAAAATAGGGGAAGTCAAATTGGAATTTACTGTAGTTTTAATTTTATTTCATGCAGTCAGCAACTTCTATTGACCATGTGGCCTGCATCTACTAGTGAGCTTTATGCACTTACCTATGGATGTCAAGTCTCAAGGTTTAACAGTGAAGCTCATGGTTTTTCACAATTTTGAGAGTCTCACGGCTGTGCAATGGACTCTCATGTTTGTGCATAAGTTTGTTATTATTTGCGAGGCTGTGAAACCCTTTATAGATGATGCAGCGATAAATCCAATACAACTGTCCAAAAGTATTTCATTTTCGGGCGGGGTGTAGCAAAGTAGTTTACTATAGAGAGGTGTAGGGGTGATGCAGTGCATGAACGAAGCAGACAGATAATTATAATCCGGTTTAGAAATGTTTTATTATTTTTGCAGGTCTGGCAACCAGACAATACTCCCAGGCACAGAAATGTTTATTGCACTGTCTAATAATAACAGGTTGCAGTCCCAAATAATAAACACAGTTAGTACATCCACAATATACAAACACGGTCACCGGTTCTTGTGCGAGCAGTAGTGCTCATGGTGGGTGATACAGTTAATCTTTGTGTCAAAGGCGCAGTGTTGTCCCGTTTTGTGCTGGCCCCTGGCGAGACAAGACAAGACGAGACAGTTACAAACAAACAAAAATAAGGCACTCATGATTTCTGGCAACAATACACTTATAGTGTCCGTCTGGCTTTTACTCACTACAAACCAAATGTGAAGGAACAAATTACGATTCTCCGCCCCCCTTATATGCTGTCACGCATGACCCCTTGGTAAAAAAAAATGCAGCTGCCTTTACAACCTGTGGCTGCTACATTGTTTCCCTTCCAGGTTGATATGTTCTTGTCACTGTCTCGTTCACACAGAAATTATCACAGAAATAAAAGAAATGGACATCAACGAAAATTTAATTATTAAAGTCGAAAATATAATGTTCTTTATGATGCCAGTGTCAGTGGTTATAAAGACAATAAAAAGAAAGATGCCATATGGTAAGAAATAACAGAACAATAGAAAATTGATGGCATGTCTGTCTCTATTTCACCTTAATTTTAGTCAAAGTGACGGGGAGCACCACACACTGGTTTTGTATTTCTGTAAAATGATGCTTCTTTGTTTTAATAATGTTGACCAATAATAATAATAATCACATTAACACACTAACTATGCATAGCCCTTAAGTCTAGGTCAGTCTAGGTCAGTGATGTAGCTGGCAACCATGTGCAAAAATATTGACCCGTCACCCCCCAACCCCCCCAAAAAAAACCAAACAAAATCTAGTGGTCTTAAGGTTTTTCATCAATCCCAAGGTTTTTTTTTTTTTTTTTAGCAGGGGTCTCGCTAGTATGAACACTTACGGTTTGACATGTCTGCTTGCCAATAAGACAGGTGTTAGGTATGAACCAGGACTGGAAAAGTGAGGAGAAACAAACCAATGCATGAAAAACAGGAACCTGCAAATAGTAAGCACAGAAAGCAGACATGTAACAATTACATTAGGCAAAGCAACTAGACCAAGAAATAAGTGTCTTTATATGTAATCAGGTCCTGGGTGAGCAAATCCATCACTTCATACATGACATGTTGCCTCCTCAACCACCACAGCTCAACTGAGCTTTGAAAAGATGAATCCCCCCAGCCTTGTAAACTTAGTTGCTTCTCTGCAATTGTAGATGGTTTAACCCTTTCCCGTTGGACCATTCTAATTTCGATGCCTGAGAACAGAAAAAACTCCCTGTCTTGCCTGCTGTCTTACAGCAATAATAAGTGGTGTGGTAATCAAATCAGTCTTTCTGAAGCTTATATATATAGCTAGGCCCTAAAAACAAAAAAAACATGTTTTCCTCTGTGTATTTTTAATGATACACTTCAAGAAAGTCACGTACAAGAAATGCAATCTTTTTTAATTAATCAATCAACTTTTGAATCCGAGTTACATAGGAAGTTTGAGATATGCCATGTAAACAGCACGAAGGCAATGCAGACTTCTCATCTCTGGCTGTTTTTGAAAGCAGTTATCTCCTGAACTTGTAATTCAATACGTATTTTCGATTCAATATGTAATATTAAATGTTTTTGTGTTTTATATATTGTATATGTTTTTTTTTTATATATATAGATGCTTGAAAACGGACAAGCTGCCTGTGTTTGACAGTGATGGTACATCATTTGCTTGCACTGACTGCAATAACTTGCATCTTACATGCACAATTGCTTTGTTTTTACCTTGTATTACATACATTGCTTTATCATCATAGAATTACTTTTTTCTATCGACAGTGTTTTTCTTCTGCTGAATATATACTTTATTTTTTACTTGCCGTGGTCGCAACATGTAGGCTACGTTATTCTGCTTTACATAAAATAGCTTGTTTTCATACTTGTTTTTACTATTTGTGGTTGTATTGAACTCTTTTTCTATAACGTTTGCATATAATAATATAGTAATACGATTAGTGTTTGCTGCATGCTTATTTCTTTTACAGTGTATGCTGAAAATAAAAAGAATGTGCTTTTCTTGCACTTTAGTAAATGTAAGAAATACTTTTAATAATAATAATAAAAAATAAAAAACAACAGCATTTTCACTTGCATGTATTTGTATATTTTCAGTGTAAAAGGTTTTGCATAAGACTTGACAAAGTACTTATGATATTTTGCTTAGTCTGGCCAACTTCCATAAGATTATGCTGTTTGGGGCATTTTTACATACAGACTATGGTTCGGACAAACCCTTTTACTTGTCAACAGTAAAAAATATTTGAAAACTGTGTTATTTGAAATACTCATAAGATTTCGCAGCTATAATATCCTGATATTTTTTTTCTATCAAATTGGGAAAGTGGTCGATATTAAGAGCTATTACAAAAAAAAAAAAAAAACATTTTTTTTCTGGGGGTCTTGGCTTACAAATATAATTTTTTTATATTCCACTAGTTAACCAATTATATCATTGAAACAGCTACTTCACGCCTTTCTATTAATATATTGGGTTTTAAATTCTGATTTAAGGTTACCAAACAACAAGCAATAAAACACATGTTCATGAGCGTGTCCAAATATGGGAATTCTGATTAGGCAGCAAAGGCTTAATGAACTGTGATGGGTGCTCTTGGCCACTTCCTAGCTGCGGCACTGGAATGCATGTAACCGTTCATATCTTTCCACCCGACCTTATGCAGATAGCCTTTGCACACCCGCGAATGAGGCCTCCGGCCAAATTTATTATTCACTCGGGCCCTGAGCGGCCATCACAGCAATCGGGCCCTGAGTGCCCATCACAGTTCATTAAATCATCTGCAATTGCAATCAATAAATCTCATCCATGGCGGATTCTCCGTGCGGAAAGAAAGAACCAATTAAAGTTTAAACACTAAGACAATGACAAACTGCAGATGAACATAGTCCCAACTTAAACTGAATAAATAAAGAAAGAATACAAATAAGAGAACAAAAGCAGAGTAGAAATCTGTTTCATGGCTGAATGGAAAATATCAGATTTGTACTCATTAGCCTGATCTTTTCAACCTCACTTGTGGCTCTGCTATCCTAACTCGTAAAATAAATGTAATGTTTCCAGTTGGGCCATGACATATTCATTCTCTCTCTCTCTCTCTCTCTCTCTCTCTCTCTCTCTCTCTCTCTCTCTCTCTCTCTCCACTTGGATTTAAAATGCACATGGATTATGGTATACATCAATAGCACATTGATATTAGGTGGGTGCATTTTGTAGCTGTGGTAAAGTTTTAAGAATTTCCTTAAATCTATAAATCACATTAACAGCTTTATTTATTTGTCTGCTTTGGAAGTTAGAAATATGCCTTGATACATAAAATATATAATGTATATAATATAATGTATGTGCAGATATTATATAACTAAATTGTTTGTATTAGTGCAAGTGTAGGTTTGCTCTTTGGGTATTATATAACATAATACAAGTATTAAAACATGATCCACATCCAGTCTGCAAGGGCAACATCTTTAATAGAAGAATGCCCCCACTTTCAATAGCACATTTATTTTCATTCAGTTTGTATTGCATAAATATACATTATCCACTTACATAAGCAGGACTTAATCCGACAGGTGATTAAGTTGAGCTCTTTTTAATTAGCTTAAGGAAGAAAACATTTAAACTAAATCTAATGTGAGAGGGATCTTTACACAAGGCTTTAGTGACTCGACCTTTACCTTTCCACATATTGTTCCCAAATGCACATGTTTAACAGAGTTAAACAGAGGATTCAAATACAAATGTGCAAGGGAACAGCAATGCCTGCAATAAGGATTCGTCAGCTGTCTGCTGTTTATTTGTAAAAACAATTGTGATAAAACACTAGCCAGTTGATGCAGTTTTCTGATATCTGTCTGAAATCTGGACTATCACAGCACTGTGATTTCACTGTGACTTAAATACTGAAACAGAAAGTGTTAGAACAATGCATATTACCCCTGCATTGCAATAAACAGGAACTGGGCCATTTATTTTGAAAGGTAGAAAGAAGATATACTGTGTAATGCTGAAAGAGGAGACATTTTTAGTAGTTTGCTGGACATTGTAACACCATGCTGCTGAATTCTACAAGCAGTCACATTTGCAGTGTGCATTGACTGAGTGAAGGTTATTCATGGCATTTATCTCTCCCAGCCACCAGGTAAGTGGATAATTGGCTCAACAATGAAGAAAGAACTTTGATTGTGACCCTTTTATAGGTTGAAAGCAATCCTGTCACTTATTTGTCAGAGGCTATTTAATTGGAACTCTGTATTTCACTCAAACTGTTAGATTAGCTTGTAATGCAATGTTAAAAATAAACTTGACTTTCACTCTCGTGTTTTTTTTTTTATTATTATTATTTCTCCATCACATTTCAGATAATAGGTTTACAGGGTTATAATTAGGCTTGCTACTTCTTCCATTTTAATCAGTAAAGCTTGTTAAATATTGAATTCCCTAAAAATGTGAGTTTGACTGAAATAAATTTATATAGGAGAAACATCGGTAAAACCACTCGCTATTTTTTTTTTCTTACCAAAAATAATAATATAGAAATCCACCTCTAGTTTGTGTAGCTTTTATACTTGCCGTCTGTCTCGTCTCCGTTCTGCTCTGTATGGCTAAGGATCACTGTCAGTCATTTCATGCTGTTGTGACATATCTCATTGACTGTAGCAGTGTTAGAATGCTCTAATTCGTTTAAATGACTGACAATCATCAAGAGCTGCACCGACTGCACTGTCATTTGCCAGCTACAGTGCCTGTCAATCAAAGCGCCTACTTTGAAATTAGCAGGTTAAGGGGTAGGTAAGCTTTTGCTATAGGTATACGGTAACTGTTACTAGTTTGATCTGAAAATGGTGTGCAAGAGATAAACACTTAATGAATATTGTGCACAATATTGTCCAGTGACTCGAGTCCAGCTGTGTTGAAGCAGGAGGGGGGGAGCTCAGACTCCGAATAAGAAGTTTGTTTTGTTCAACTACCTAATGTTTTTATTAATAAATTTATGCTATAAAAGTCTGTGTGATACATGTCATATATTGCGTACGGTATATCTCTACGGTTTATTTGAAACAATTTTTAAATTTGTGTAGGGTCTTTATCTTTACAATGTTTAGCTCCACTGTGACCAGACATCATTTAGAATGTTAGTAACCATGGTTTTGTTGCATGCTGAATATGATAAAGGGGTTTCATTGAATGAGGCGTTTCTCCATGGCATAAATCAGTTTTTTCTTTTAAAGAATAAAAGTCAATTTCACCCATTCTCTGCTTGTTAGTTATAATACACAACCTGTTATCTCTATCTATTCTTTGTTGAGTGTATAGCAGTTATTACAGCTTTTAGGTTAAGTTTTACTTAGGTTGAGCTTAATGATCTATAAGCACAGCAAAGTAACAATGATCAAGTGACAATCCAATTATTAGACATGCTTGCATAAACAGTGCAACATGTATGGTCTATTAGGTAACCTCTCAGTTTATTCAAAACACCAGCTTAATTACAGGGTGGATCTTGTATACAGTGCCTGAAGTACCATAGTCTAATGAATTAAAAGCAAAATTATTCATTCATTTCTCTGAGACTATTGACTATACTCTATGAATATTTGCAGTAAGCTTGCAGAATGTTCAGATTTTCTTTGTCGTGGTTTTATTCTGTGAGAGAATAAAAATTAAAAAGTATCAATGATAAACTTTAAAAGGTAAACCTGGGTAAAATAAAAGGAATAGTGCAATAATTAGGTTGTATTTGGTTGTAAAGGCCATACAAATGATGACCATTCTATATATAAGATACATGTACACAACCCTATTACCTGTACAGAATTCTAGAATTAAATTAATGCAGTCTTAAACTAGCACTAGGATTTACATAGATTATAGGTATTCTGTCTGTATTAGGTATGCCATTAAAATCTTTATGCTAACAAATATTTACAATGGACAGTTAGTACTCAATATAAAAACATGAATATATTAATAAAGACCATTAATATAAATAATAATTCAATGCACCATCAATAGCTGCATTTTTGCCATGTAAAACAAAGACGGCTATTCATCCTTTCTTGAATATTATTGTAGTGAAATGGGCGGGGGCGTATGATACTTTGCTGTTTCAGCCAACCAGCTTGCAAATAGCAGTAGCATTACCGGATGTCAAATATCAGGACCCCAGCTGAGTTGAAACACAGGGTTGGAAGACATATGTGTTCCTGACAAAGAGTATGGAGCTCTCGACTAGCACAGTCAGCTCGGGTAGTCTTATAAAAGTTGACCAAAGTAAAAGCACAGCAAAGCATCAAAACTGTAAAAGTATAGTGCAAATATACCTTGATAAATGTTTATAGGGGTACAGGCTATAAATAAATTAAAGAATGGTATGGGGAGAAAATTGGGGAGGAAATCAGGGGTAAAATAATGGGCCACACTAAATTGCTTTTGAACAGGTTAAATATGGAAACGCATTAAATATTAATGACGTTTAAATACTGCATTGTTTTATAATGATAAATCCAGCTTTTAATGGGAAAACCAAACATCATCGTTTCGCTTCAGCTTTCTTAGAGAAATAGCTTGTAAAAACTATCATAAGTTCATTCAATGTGGGTGTGTATAGTTGTGTATGCACAGTGTACATGAGCCACTGTACCTTTTTAATTCCTTATTTGCACCAATTTGACCTAGTTCCAGGTGTTAATAAGTAAATAATTTAATGAGACCTACAAATAGTTTAAATATGCAGGCAAATTGCTCACTTTTGCAAGTCAGTGCTGCACCAGATGGGAGTGTTACCTATACATTCCCTATCCAGAATAGAAATTGTCAGATACATTTGTGTTACAAGTCTGTTCCTAGTCCACAATTAATTTTAATAGGAATTGTTCTACAGCCTCTGGAATTTCTAAGCTGCCCCTTTGTGCATTTAAATATCCTGAATTTGCACTCTCTTTATCATTTGTTTGATCAGCTGTCTTTTTCATTCGCATATTAATTGCTTTTTTTCAAGCTTTATTGCTACAGCGGTTCACCTTTCACATTATCACATCTGCTCTGTCATCACTTATTCTAAACCTGGTCTTGATTATGCATATTTCCCTCAACAGGCTATAAAAAGACACATGCAAACACATACATTATTGCCCACAGAATCAGGGCTCTCTTTAACTTCCTAATTAGTGCTTGTGGCAGGGCTGAGGCCTGCAAATAGTGTGTACTGGTGGTGATTTGTAAATACAATGTATTTTTGTCTGATTAGATATGGCAGGGCGGGGAGGTTAGACTCCTCTCCCTATCTAATTGAAATGTCATGTGCAGCAGGTGGCCAAGTGTCAATTGAATAATTGATAATCAGTTAACCCTGGTCACGAGCCTTTAAAAAGGGTCTGGGAAGCCAGCCCTTGGTTCTTCTCTGTCCTGTCCTGTCCTGTCCTGTCCTTCTTTGACAGACCTGACAGTGAAGGGGGAGAACCCACATGACTGTGTATGGAACCTGGGTGAGATAAGGATTATCACCACGTGTGTACCGGGATAATTGTTTGAATTTTAGGGGCTTTTAATCCCACCCCAGTTTCTAGGGGCTTTTAATCCCACCCCTGTTTTGTTTTTCTTTCTGCAGTATGGAGGTTCCTGGTGTGGGACCTCCATTTTTATTGAGAGTAGCACACAGCTTGAATTTGGCCATTGTTTATTTACTACCTTTGTTTTGTAGAGTGTTTTGTTTTTTCCTTTTTGTGTATGTGTGTGTGTGTGTGTGTATATATATATATATATATATATATATATATATATATATATATATATATATATATATTAAGAAGTCATGATCACGATCGTTTACCATGGCATCACCACCGGTGGTTGGTGACGTTCCCTTGTAAATAATAAAACCTGAACAGCGTTTGCAACCTACAACCCTCTGTGTCTTTCTCGTCTCTCAGCAGATACCCACACAGTAACAGAATGCCCCTGCTACAGTGCTGTTCTGTTTCTGTTATTTTAATATTATAAGGCAATGAATCTTACTGCAAGGCCAAAGTAACTTGAACATTACTGTCTTCATACAGCCAAGCATTGACAGTGTTTTTATAATAATTTTTTTCTAATAAATTGATAAGGTTTGTTTTCTAGTGCAGAATAACCTTTTGTCTATTCCTAACCATTGAATAACCTTTGTGTATAACTTTTGTTTATTCAACAGACTTTGGCTGGGTATCGGCAGTGTTTTCATGATACAAGGGATAAGATACGTTTCACGATACAGTAAATTAAGCATGAAACATAAGAACAACACCATTGTCTCATTTGCTTGTGCAAGTGTTTGCAATAACACTGGGAAAGCACTTTTGGTCAAAGAAGCTTCACGACCGGTCTAGCTTTTGTATCCAGTTTATTGTTTAAAATACAATTCTTTAAAACAAAATTACAAATCAGGGCTCCAGATGAAGGTCTTATCTTAGAAGCCAATGACTGCTGGTTAAAAAAATAAATAAATAAAAGTCACGAAATACAATTGCTGAGTGCCACTTCAGGAGCAAGTTGGTTGCCACCATTCAACTGCTTTAAATACAACAATTTGCTAAGACGCAAAAGCGATATTAAAACAGTAACTTCATGCCTGTACTCATTTGTTTGTTGTCTCATTCTGCTGATTTATTAATCAATGCAGCTGACAACTGCAATGAACTCAACATGTTTATATTTTAAATATTTTGCAATTGTCTGGAATTAATGACGGCACCTCGAATTTTGTCCAGTTGTTTCAACATGGGAAATAGCAAGCTGCAGCTTCCATGCTCAGTGTCAGTGAATTCCTGATCTGACAGCATGTAACACAGACAACTTATGATTTATTTTTCAGTAAAAACACGTTTAAATTGCATTGAGTTGGTTCTGCTATTTATGATATTAAATACTAAATGTTTACACAAAACTCAAACACATTTGGTCAACCTGTCACAAATTGGGGTTACCGTACTCTGCTGGTATTAATGCAGTACAGCACCTATCTGCGCTTACAAGCATTTGTACTCAATGAAATTTGTTAGTATATTTGTTACAGTTCTTCTCGCACTTCAGTTTATTAATATGTGCAATATTCGATTTATTTCTCCCTCGCAGACCAACATCATAGTGCATTCGTAAATATTGACACATGCTTTTAAAGAGAAAGGCAACATTTGTGTTACAGGAGCCAATGCGCCTAACCCTGAAAAAACTGTTTACATTTTTTTGTTGTCATTTTACCATTTTAGTCCGTCTGGAGCCCTGCAAATTCAAGCATTACATATTTTACACATAGTGTGACTCTTATTAAGAACATGAGGTGAGTCCACACTGGATTTTAACCCTAATGATACTAATGGTCCGACATTACGATTTTCCCTTTCCAGTCTGATGTTGAACCATGTCTGACATTACAAACACGTAAAGCACAGGTCTCTAGTCGTTTTTTCCTCTAGAGAAAGCCGAGAAAAACATTCTATGGCAGAGTAAGACCAATAGGAGCTGAATGAAGCTGAAAAAAAAAGGGGGGGGGGGGGGGGGGGGCGTGTGAGCGATGGAGCTAGCAGCTGCACCACAGAGATAAGACGGACACAAACAAAGGAGATAGCTGCTTCCGCATCCAGCGCTCAATCAATATCATGGACATTTGCAGAGCTTTTTGAGATGTTATAGTAATAAAATAATGACTTGGATCACATTATTGAGGAGTTTGGTTATAAAACGAGTGATCAGGAGAGCACGTATTAGTATGCAAGTCTATAAAGAGGCATGTGAAAAATACAGCGAACAAAGGGTGGAGCTTGGCTGAAGATGCAATACTGATGTCGTTTTGCCATGCAATGCATTTTTAAACCTTCATTTAAATCAAGCAATACAATGACTGGCTAAATTGCACTATTTAAAATTGCTAAGCAGATACAGAGCTTGACTTAAAGAAATTTCATGTGACATGTAAACATATCTATATAAATTCATATGTATTGAATTGCTCAGACTGCATTACAAGTCAATACAATTAATGGGTTAATGTAACCTTAGAATGACTTAAATCATGTTCAAACTGGACTTGTAAATTATGTTAACTTGTATATTATAGTTTTCAATATATCCTTGTTTAAAACAAGACATTTATTTTTTTCAAGGTTTTTGCAACTATTTATTTGTTGTACAGGGCAGGTGCTGTGTGTCTGTGTCTGTTCAAAAAGTTGAATTTACTAAAAATACTTGACCATACTTTCTGTTTTATTGCTACTGAGTTTGTCATCCAGGTTTCAAGATGCTGCATTGACAATTTCTGAATTTAATGTGTTGCAGTAAATAAAAGTAAAGCATCAAATAGTGAATGGTTCTGTTATAACTCTCTCATGCTTAGATATAGGTTATTCAACTGTATTCAGTGCTGGGCTGGAAACATGAAGTTTTATAGTATAACTTTTCATTTAAATTATATTTGCATATGGAGTCAATGGACAATGGGAGATAAAACATCATTCAACAGTAATCTATGGAAACAAATGGCAAGCAAAATAACATTGTATGACAGAAACATAAGTAATATGGACAAACAATGTGTAATCCCCATATAAGAATATTGGGGGTCAGTATTTTTAATACTAATGGTATTTTTAGGGGGTTATTGTTCCTATTAATGCTACTCATGTGGACCCTTTCCAGAGGGTTAAAGCGGTTCAGGGGGTTTGATTGCCTGCCTGTCAGAGAATGCTGTGGTAAATATGATGGAGTTCTGTCCATATAAAGACACTTTGCATCACAGGATGGTTCTTCCTTCATGTGTAATGCAATTACAGTTTAAATGTGATCCTAAATAGATTGGAAAACGTGTCATCTATGTTGATATTTTTGTCCCTTTTCCTCCTGGCTATCAACCATTATTTGATGGATGACCGCTTGAAGGTCAACCTATTAAGATCCTTAAAGTAGTGTAAACCAATCTTTCTACAAAAAAAGCCTTTTTTTAGAATTCAGGTTTTCCTAAAAAATGAATCTAACAATTGGTTCCCAGTGTATAACTTCTTAAGGTCTACCTACTCCATTAACCCTTTGCGGTCCTATGTCGGAGCAAGTCCGACATTACAATTTTCCATTTCTGGTCTGACATCGGACCCTGTCTGACACCATTAGAAAGACATCAAGCACAGGACAAGAGTCGAAAACCTTTCAATGGCCGAGCGAGACCGATAGGAGTCGAGAGAAGCCGGAAAAAAAGGGGTGGATCTGAGCAATACACAGAGGCCCTGCACCACAGACTTAACTTGGACATAAAGTAGAGAGCTGCTTCATCATCCAGTATTCAAAGAATATCACGAACATTTGCAGAACTTTTTGAGGTGTTATAGTAATTAAATAATGACTTGGATCACATTATTGAGGAGTTTGGTGATAAAACGAGTGATCAGGAGAGGATTTATCAGTATGCATGTCTATAAAGAGGTATGTGAAAAATACAGCGAACAAGGGGTGGGGCTAGGTTGGAGATCCATACTTAGTGTGCAGTTGGTATGCAGTGCTTTCTAAACCTGTTTTACTATGAAAAAAAACAATACTTTTAACCCTTTGCGGTCCTATGCAAGACCAGGTCTGACATTACAATTTTCCCTTTCCAGTCCAATGTCGGACCCTGTCCAACATCATCAAATATATGTAAAGCACAGGGATCTAGTCGTTTTTTCTCATGAAAAAATCAAAGAAAACCTTTCAATGGCCGAGTGAGGCCGATAGGAGCTGAATGAAACTGAAAAAAAGTGCGTATCTCATAGCCCTATTCACTATAGAGATAATACAGACATAACAAAGTAGCTGCTTCTGAATCCAGCACTCAAAGAATATCATTGACATTTGCAAAGCTTTTTGAAGATGTTATATAAAGAGCTTTGTGAAAAAAATAGTAGATTTTTGCGATTCAATGCCTTTTAAACTTGTTTTACTCTGAAAAAATATATATTTTAAACAGCGCGTGTAAAATAAACAGTGCGTGTGAAAATAAATTGGACCTGACACACCTGACAAGCACTGAATAAATGAACTGCAAAGACTTCATGGTTGCTGTTAGTGCAGGGAGGGGTTCTGTTTTAAATAATCAAACCCACAGTGATACTGATTCGCTACACTGAGAAACCAAAACTTAATCAGAAAAATAATGATAATAACAACCCAAAAACCAGGATGAAAACAAGATTAGACTTTTACTGCTGAAATATGTCAGGGATCTGAGTCAGGAAATTAAATGCTGACCACTTCAAAGTGCAAGACTATATAATTGCTACTTAATGAGAATTTCTAGAGACCATTGATTATTGTAAGCACTATTGAGGAAGAAAACTGCAATTACTTTTACTGTTTCTCAAACCCTACAAACAGGAAGAAATTGCAACTAGTGTGCAGAATTGTAAATGTTTTTCAATGCTCTCCCATAAGAAAGGAGATAGCCACTGATGATTAAAGATCAAATTACCCATGTGCTTAAGTCTAAATGAAACAGGTGATATGATCTGTATGTATTTATATATTACTACTAATACAACAAGGTCTTGGTCTTGCACCAGCCCTATACAATATAATATTCAACCTAAGGTATTCATGTATTTCAATTTCAGCAAGCTTAAAAAAGTTACCAGTGTTTTACTCAATTCATGGGTGTGATCGGTGAGGATTACTCAGTTAGTATTTTATTACATACAATCTGTTCGCTGCTTTAATTACTTTGTCTGAGAAGGCCCAAAGGAACCCTTTCCTTTCTTAAGGATTTAGTCCCTAAAAAACTCCGAGAGATTTTATTGTGTCACATTTATTTTGCTGGCTGGCTTTATCATCATTGTTAGTCTGTTATTTCCAGCTGAATGTAGGCCTCATTTAACTGTACCTATTCTTCCCTGTTAAGATTAAATTTAAACAGTTGATATTGACCCTTGGTGTCCATTTTGGTCATTATGGTTACTGCCAGTGTTCTTCTGTGAGGATTTTATAAATTACTATTACAAATCCTAATTAACATGTTAAGTAAGTTGGTAAACCGCATTAAACACCTGTATCTAAAATATACAACAGTGGCTCCAGTTAAAATGCCTCTATCTGAAGCCAGGCCAGTGTCATTTGTTCCTTTTGTTATGGCAGTTGCAGTGATATGTTTACAAACAAAACATTTTGATATGGACAAATGATTTTTCTTGAAGTTTTGGAACAACATATATCAGAGATACCTGTAATAGTGACCCATCATGACAAACCCGATAAAACAACCCCGATACAAAAAAAATGAAATCTGTGGATAGCCAATAAACACCGGAAAACACTGGAAATAAAAAAAATAAAAAACTGTGGAAATGGTTAATCAATTCACACTGACTTTACCCTTTTTCAATAAAATAAAAACTTACTACAAAAATAATAATAAATACATTTCCCAGTGCTGCTGGGCAATGTCCCACCTTCCTAACTTGCATCTATCATTGATTCATTCTGAACACTTTAAACCTGCCCCAGCTACTGAG
The DNA here is from genome assembly GCF_017654505.1 of Polyodon spathula. NCBI lineage: Eukaryota > Metazoa > Chordata > Actinopteri > Acipenseriformes > Polyodontidae > Polyodon > Polyodon spathula. Next base: position 93,122,277 of record NC_054534.1, read on the forward strand.
TGACAGCACATTCCTACATTTCTATTGGAGACTGCTTGCGAGATTTAAAATGAGATTACAATAAGGATTGAGACTTGTTAGTGGGATTTGAAGCTGTATTACAGTTCAGATACGGAGGATTTAAAACAGAAGTGTGCCGAAATGTACAAAAATGCCTACACAAAAAAACCCCAGAAGAATGTGTCCATCACCATATGGATCTCATTGTGGAAGACAGCAAAGACAACACCTTCTGTGTCGTTTTCTTGTTTGAATTCACACCGTTCATACAGCTTAAATTAATATATATATATATATATATATATATATATATATATATATATATATATATATATATATATATATATATAGTACTGTGCAAAAGTTTTAGGCAGGTGTGAAAAAAAAAAATGCTGTAAAGTAAGAATGCTTTCAAAAATAGACATGTTAATAGTTTATATTTATCAATTAACAAAATGCAAAGTGAGTGAACAGAAGGAAAATCTACATCAAATCCATATTTGGTGTGACCACCCTTTGCCTTCAAAACAGCATCAATTCTTCTAGGTACACTTGCACCCAGTTTTTGAAGGAACTCGGCAGGTAGGTTGGCCCAAACATCTTGGAGAACTAACCACAGTTCTTCTATGGATTTAGGCAGCCTCAGTTGCTTCTCTCTCTTCATGTAATCCCAGACAGACTCGATGATGTTGAGATCAGGGCTCTGTGGGGCCATACCATCACTTCCAGGACTCCTTGTTCTTCTTTACGCTGAAGATAGTTCTTAATGACTTTCGCTGTATGTTTGGGGTCGTTGTCATGCTGCAGAATAAATTTGGGGCCAACCAGATGCCTCCCTGATGGTATTGCATGATGGATAAGTATCTGCCTGTACTTCTCAGCATTGAGGAGCCCTTTAATTCTGACCAAATCCCCAACTCCATTTGCAGAAATGCAGCCCAAAACTTGCAAGGAACCTCCAACATGCTTTACTGTTGCCTGCAGACGTTCATTCGTGTACCACTCTCCAGCCCTTTGGCGAACAAACTGCCTTCTGCTACAGCCAAATATTTCAAATTTTGACTCATCAGTCCAGAGCACCTGCTGCCATTTTTCTTGTGTTTTCGTGCATAGTTGAGTCACTTGGCTTTGTTTCCACGTCGGAGGTATGGCTTTTTGGCCGTAAGTCTTCCATGAAGGCCACCTCTGACCAGACTTCTCCGGACAGTAGATGGGTGAACCAGGGTCCCACTGTTTTCTGCCAATTCTGAGCTGATGGCACTGCTGGACATCTTCCAATTGTGAATGGAAGTAAGCATGATTTGTTTTTCATCTACTGCAGTAAGTTTCCTTGGCCGACCTCTGCGTCTATGGTCCTCAATATTGCCCATTTCTTTGTGCTTCTTCAAAAGAGCTTGGACAGCACATCTGGAAACCCCTGTCTGCCTTGAAATTTCTGCCTGGGAGAGACTTTGCAGATGAGGTATAACTACCTTGTGTCTTGTTGCTGTGTTCAGTCTTGCCATGGTGTATGACTTTTGACAGTAAAATGTCTTTAGCAACCTCACCTTGTTAGCTGAGTTTGGCTGTTCCTCACCAAGTTTTATTCCTCTACACAGCTGTTTCTGTTTCAGTTAATGACTGTGTTTCAGCCTACATATTGAATTGTTGATCATTATCACCTGTTTGGTATAATTGTTTAATCATACACCTGACTATATGCCTACAAAATCCCTGACTTTGTGCAAGTGTACCTAGAATTGATGCTGTTTTGAAGGCAAAGGATGGTCACACCAAATATGGATTTGATTTAGATTTTTCTTCTGTTCACTCACTTTGCATTTAGTTAATTGATAAATATAAACTATTAACATGTCTATTTTTGAAAGCATTCTTACTTTACAGCATTTTTTCACACCTGCCTAAAACTTTTGCACAGTAATGTGTATATATATATATATATATATATATATATATATAATATATATTGTAAACCGAGCAAGGAGGGAGTTAAAATCCTCCCTGCCAAAGTGATGTGTGTATCCACGTTTTGTTAATTGTTTAATTTGATTTATTGTGTTATAGCCCACACCTGGTAAATTGTAAATTAGATGCTGGTGTGGGCTATTTAAAGTGTGCAGTCAGTCTACATGGGGCTGCTGAGTGAAGAGTGTTGTAAAAGTCAAAGGTACGGTGTAAAGCCTTTGGTGTATATTCTGTGTGAAATGGTGTGTGTTTTTGTTTTTAGCCGGTAAACAGCCTAGCTGTCCGGGAGTAAGTAGGGTGATCGTTTGTGTGTAGTTAGTGCTCGATTAGAGCTAGGTGTTTGTTTTTTTATTTGTTCATTTTTGTTCCGTTTGTTTATTAAAAAAATAGCGCATCAGCGCTTTAAAACCACTTTGCTGTGTTTGGGCTCTATTAAGGGCAAAACAAACTGGATCTATATCTATATATATATATAACCTGTAACTAGATATATATATATATATATATATATATATATACTATATATATATCTATATACTAATATATATATATATTGAAGAAACATTTTTTTTTGGGAAAGTAACAAAAAACTCTAATTTCATACAGTATATCAAAAACAAAAGCCCCCCAAAAAAACCAAATTTACATAAAACTCTAAAATAGCTAAAAATAAGCACCGAAAAATACAATTAATAAAACCTGAAAAACAGAAACCCTAAGCACAGAGTATGCTTCGTTGTGCCTGTTTTGTTGAGGTTTTTTGTTGTCCTGTTGCATCATACACACTTTGCCAGAGATATAAACTGTTTTTATATTGTTATACGTGTCCTGTGAAAACATGGCCCACTTTTTCCAAATGCAGAAAAAACTGTTATTATTGCAAAGCTAGAATGTTAGAATAATAGCTCTCAAGTGCACTTAAAATATGGTTGCCTTCCTGTTAAATAGCCTTCAGCTTATTTCAATAAAGTGACAGCCTTGTGTAGCTTTTATCACTAATAATGACAATTGTATTGCTAGCCAGTTAACTTCATGCAGAAGTCAGGACCCACATCTCCTTTAAGAGCACAGAAATCCGAGCCAAGTCAATTACAAAAGATGTATACTAATATAAGTAGCCCCAATGCTCTAGTTATTAACTGCCTAGCTACTTGTTTTGATTGATACAGACTGTTCACGTACTTGTATTCAGGGATGGGGTTGTTACAAGCAAGTATTTTATGGTCATTTTGCTGCAGTGTAATAGATATATGGATGTGGATGTTTGCTTTTGTTTACCATTCTGTGTGTCCTGTGAACGCAAGCCAAAATATTTTTCTGTCCAATGGATTTATTCAATTTCGCATCCTCTGTACAGTTGTTGTCTTCAGGGATGTTTCCTCAAAGTGGTGTTTCTTGATTTCCTGTCTTAAATCTGAGATGCAGATATTTTATCTTGTCAGGGTCTTACTATATTTACCTTTCATGCTCTGAATGGTTTCTTCTGTTTATTTTACAGCCATCTATCTTCTTTAGCTCATTTATGCTGTACAATCAATTTTGTGGAACATCACATGGTCCACTCCTTTTGTACTGGCTTCCATTATGCTGTACCAGTTAGCCTGAGCGTGTGCACATTTGTGGGATACTGATCTCAATTGTGGGCAATCCAATTGGCCAGAACAAATTCTAAAGCAGTGAAGAGGAGAGGGTGCTGTCATCCTTATCTAAGTTAAGGTCTATATGAAATTAGCCCAGAGCTTCCTACAGTATGTCTAACAGGGTAGAAAAAATAAGATAATACAGCGCATTTATGATGTAAAATAAAATTATTGTTATTATTTTTTACTTTAGCAAGCTACATATTTAAAAGAATGCTGCAATATTACAGTCTTCACACATAACCTAATTCTCCTGGTAATGCCAGTTGATATAATGTAGCCAGGCAGCAGACTGTAATGCACTTGTAGTGAAAACGTTAAGCTGACAAATGGTTTTTGATTCCAAACACTTTATATACAAGAAAGGTATACCTCCAATACAATCATATAAGCACGCGTTCCAAAATGACTTTGGACAAGGCCTCGGTACATGATATGTTTGTATTAGAAAGCACGGATATCCATGAAGTGAATTCGAAAGAGATGAAAAGACTGACAAAACTTTACAATGTTTCATATTTATAACTTTGTAAGCAATTGTTGACTCTGCTTCAACCCGACTGGTTGCTGTCCAATAATCAGGGTAGACGTTCTCTTATTAAACACGGCGAGCCTATCACAAACTTCCTGTGTGGTAAAGGGGGCGGTGCTCTGACCTTATGGTCCGCCATGTGCTACATTCAGCAGGGTGCATTCATCTTGTAGATTAAACACGGAGCTCGTGGGAGATATGGTCCGTTGATGTTTCAATACGACTCAGCATGTGCATTCGAGACTTGTAGATTAACACACGCGGTGTTTATTCCTATAAACTGGTGTGCACTTAGAGCGATAAAAGGGTACGCTACTAAATAGTGTTACAATTCTGTATTATATATATATATATATATAATATATATATATATATATATAATCAGTGATTGGTTAAAACCTCATCATAGGATGAAAAATAGATTGAACTATTGCCGTAACATCCTTACACCACGGGTAGGAATAGTTCTCAGTGGTGATTCATGTGATTGGTTCCCATACTGTCAGAGTCAGACAGTACACTAACCAAGTGTGAATGACAGTCAAGGGACGGGGAACAAGTTTCCCTTGCGGAAAGAGGGGACCGCGAGAAGGTGTCTATTTTACTGGACTTTGTGTGTTCTGTGTTTTAGTAAGGAAGCAAGTACCACCAATTTTAGTCTTTTATAGTGCTATGAAATATTATCTAGCTGTATTTAATGTTTAAACAAGTCTGCGAAATGTCAGTGAAATCCTAATTATAACCCTAATCCTAACTGGATGACTTGGCCATGCGCATAACATCCTTTTTGCTGATGACATAACTGTAGAACATGCTGGAATTCATTTTTACTTTTGAGCTTCGATTCACAACCAGCATACTACTTGTTTAGTGTTTGCTTGTTTGTTTGTTTGTGCTTTTTTTGTTTAGTGTTTTGTTTAAATTTTTTCTTTTATTATTTAATAAATGCACTGAGTGCTATTGCGTCTCAGTTTTTGCCCCGGCCTTCTTTGCTTTGTGTTGCTTCTTCCAGGTCTGTAACGTCACCACACCTACACACTGCAGCTACTCTGTAAACGAGTACACACAAAACTATAAAATGAAATCATTGTTTCTAATACTAAATAAAAAGAAAATATCACACTACTTTCGGTATGATGGCTGCATTGTACTTTATGGAGGAGCGTACGTGTCTGCCAGCTGACTGTGCCTGCATCCAGGAGCTGTGTTGTAAACACAGACGCAGTTCCATTGAACACTATTGTGTAAACACGTGTAAACTGGTACATGCAAACCTGTAAAACCGATTTAATATAAAAAAAAAAGTATATATAACATGCCTTTCATATTAGGCACATAAGTTGTTATCCTACCTGTCATTTCAGTTTGCTGTGTGCTTCTGAGTGCAGCTTGTGTACTCCAATCAAAATGACTACTTTCAAGATTAAATATTTCCTTCTGATGTATTCCCAGTTGCATTTGTGGAACAAAACAAATGTCACTCAGCTACATTGAAAAATAAGCAATAGGCTTTCACAGAGTTGGCATCTTGACAAATCCACAATCATAGCAATCTCTGTCTTGTAGTCAGTCTACAAACAAAGAAATGCTTGATATAATAAAATAAAAAAATACATGTGGTGTGATAGGAGGAGGAAGCGTGTCTTGTTTGCTGCACTTACAAAAAAAAATAGAATATCTTACACTATATTAAAAAAAAGACATGTATTGTAATGCATGGGTCACATTGACCCATGTGGCAGTTCTAGGTAGAACTGTTTTTTTTTTAAATAATTTTAATCATTTTTGCAATTCTGGCTATCATGCGCCATCTGGATATTTAATTCACATATTCAGAAAAGTAAAAAATAAACATATACATACGATTTACAATGGAAGAGTAATTAACATTTTAAATACAAAATGGTCCAAATTGACCCACATGGCGGTTCTAGTGTTAATTTTATTGGAACATGCAAAAGAAATTGCATCTGTAGTTTTGATATTGTGTACATTGCCATTGAAAAGATACATCGGGGGCAGAGTTGAGACGGCACTGACAGAGCAGACTCGTTGTTTGAGCAGAAAAGATGGAAGGAATAAAAATAACACAACGATTTAAGTCATTTTTCAAGGTATGTGTCTGAGGGGTGGATAATGTGCAGAAGTGACTTTTTGAGTTTTTCTGTAGCGTTTACAAACCGCTAAGAATACATTATTTTAACTGACAAATACGTTATTTTAAGTGACAAAGTCAGGATGACTGAGTATAAAGATTTTTTATTTTTTTTTGGTATTGTTTTTGTTGCTGTTTTCCAGTCCATTTAATTGTTTTTCATGCAACTCAATATGACTACTTACTACATTATTAAAATGTTTTTTTTTCTGCCACTGGCTTCTCTTTTTCAGAGCTTATCGGTTAATGAGCGCATCACCAATAGTGCAGCAAACGTTTTCATTTTTGTTATGTTATTTAAAAAAATGCTCTGAAAAGACATATACTGCCTAATTTAGAGAAGACACATCTTTTGATAAGGAATAACCTAATGAGTTTTTTTTCTTTTTTGCTCTTTACTTATCTTGTTTTGTTCTTTCATTTTTTTTTCTGCTGAATCATTTTCTACCAAACTATAGAGACTTCAATAGCTGAAAAACTTGCAAAATCATACACGGAAAAACTCTGTTAATCCCAAATACTACAGTTGCAGGCATGGTTAGCTCTCCACGTGCGGGTTAATGGAGGATGTCATCCAACTAGAAACAGGAATTTCAGAAATGATTACTGAAATACAGTATTTCACCAGAAGTGGCGCAGTCGTGTTTTGCTGACATTAAAAATTTCTCAGTGAGTTTAAGTCAGAGACTGTTGACTGTATCATTGTGGTAACAGCTGTAATATATAAAAAGATAGTTACAGGTGAAAAAACAAGCTGAAAGACAACAAACAATAATAAGGCTGATGTGAAAAAAATGCCTGTCTTAAAATACAACTAAAAATAAATCAGGAAAAAAAAAATGCTTGTTTAATTTTCATTTATTTACAACTACACTAGCGCCCTGATCATCTGAAATAGATTGACCAAAAAGCAGTCAGTAGTCGATAATAATTCACTTTGTGTCTGGTATTGCTTAAATTGTAGCACTGCCATACCAAAGGGCAGTATCTTCTACATATACAGTGTTAAGTACATTCAAATTACTTGATTACTGATTCACTCTTCACTAAAACTTAATACTGTAAATACAAAAAGCAGCTGTGATCCTTGACATAAAAGCCATTGTTAAAAAAAAAAAAAAAAAATTACAGTCTCTTCATTATTTAGTTTATTGTAGTTATGGTTTTCTATAAAAAGTTAAGTTCACATAGAGGAGATAATAAAGGAGAAGTAATTAATTATCCTGGAATTCAGCCATGGATTTGTGAGCATTCATTTTCCACAATTACCAATGCAGATAGATATAATCAAGGTAACATTAGCAGTGTTAAACACATGGAATGGCTCAGTTTGCATTTTTACATTGCCAATGATACTGTCTGCCAAATGTGTAAAATAGCTGTAGTTAATTGACTGTGGGGCAAACTTTCAAGCATTAACTCCAGTCTTATTATTTATTTATTTATTTTAAATAAGAATAAAACTCCTATTGTTTTGACAAAACAACAGTAGACTACATGTATTCTCTTCTGTCAGGTCCTTCTCCAAATCCTGCACTGTTATTATAGCTTTTAATGTACAAGGGAGGGACTCGTTAATCACGATGTATTACACAACACTGCCCATTATAATTGCATATCTTGTGACTGATTCAAAGCAACCCCAGTAAGCAATCAAAACATACTTATTCAATTGTAATGAAACGTGTAATGAAACCAAATCTTATCCAACTGACCGTGTAAGTCTACACAATAAAGCCAGAGAATTCTGATCAGATTGCCCAAAGAAAAGAGAAGAGTGAGTATAGGACTTTACCAGATCATGCTGCACCACATAGCAAGCAATAAAAATGTTGGCGTTGGCCACTATAGCCTGTATCTACTGTAGTTTTGTCAAAACAATATTTTTTTTTTTCTTTTTCTTGATTAAAAAAAATAAAACTAGAGTCCAGTGTTTGAAAGTTTGCCCCACAGTCCATTAACTAAAGCTATTTTATACATCTGGCAGACAGTATCCCTGGCATTTCCAATTTATCAGATGTATTTTAAAACAACAGTTTGTTATCCTGTTTTTTTTTTTTTTATTTGTATACTAATTTTTGTCACTGCTTTTTTAAAGTAAGTAAATTCTCATATTGGGTTTTACTATTTCTCTAAATAGTTTTTTTTATATTCTATAGTTTCGTTATTTGTATGGTGATTTATCATGAAGCAATATATAAGCAATAAAGATTGATTGATTGCTGAAATTGTTTAAGCCATATGTGGCAGGCTGGTGAGTGGATAAAGGCCCAGAGACAGTCTGCAGTTCAAAAAATCCTAATTTTATTATTAAAAAAATAAAAATAAATAAATAAATAAATAAAGTGCACAAGGGCAAAACAAAGATCTTTAGACACAAATAAAGCAAAAACAAAACTAACAAAACAAAAAAAAAAAAGATTTCCAGGCTGGGCAATGCCTTCACTGGATTCAAAACTTTCAAACTAACAAACAACCACAAACACCAACCTACTTCCTCAACTCCCTCCTCCCAAATGAGAAGCAGAGGCCTCCTTTTATGTCAGGTGGCTGGGCGCTGATTGATCGTTAATTAACCTAATCAATTAATCAACCCCAGCCACCTGAACATAATAAACCCAGGCAGGTAGGGGAAATTAACCCCAATCCCAATGCCAATTTAAGCTCTGCCGCACCATTGTATAGATATAGGTAAAAAATATACTTTAAAATAAAAAAAAGCTTAGTAAGTCTTTACTATGTCTGCCCATTTTGTCTTGTAGCAGCCCAGTAAGATCCATCTGTCAATCATGGCGATGACATGGAGAGGTGGGGAAGAGGGTGTGTTGGCTTTCCCTCTCTCCGAGTGGCTGAAAGGCAGGCCTTGGTGTGTTGCTCCGCCCATAAGTACTGCACTTGGCCTGCATTCAGTTGGCCAAGATAGGGGTTACCCAGAGAAGCTTGCTAAGGACATGAGCTTAAAAGAAACAGGCAAGCATGGCTGAAGAAGACAGCCAGCCTTAAATAAAGAAAATTATAATTAAAATAAATTGTTACATAACCGAGGGGGATGTGTGTAAATAGAGGGGAAACCTTGGCCACCCCAAACAGAGCTCTGAGCTGACCGACTTGGCGGCAGTGGAGGCACTACATAAGCAGCACCTTTATTTTGTAGTTTTATTTATTTTTATTTTCCTTTTTTCTTTCGCCTTTTGCTGTTTATTATTTCAGAGCACCTGTGACTGCACCAGCATTTGACTGTTTACCAGTATTGGTATTACTGTGGTCCTGTTTACCGTTGTCGGTATTCAGGCCAAGGACAACAGCGCCCTCTGTGGGCTAAAAAAAAATCAACCAGAAAATAATAAAACTGGGCACGAGTGCGGTGTTGAACTAAACCTTGTGTCTCACATTTGTGTCAGTGAATTGCCCACCACCCTTACACCTATGTGTAAATGTATAATTTACTGTATACATTATACATTAATTAATGTATAATTATAGAACAAGCACGATGTATGATGCTATATGCTCAATAAAGACATGTCAGTCTGCATATTGTAGTTCCTATTTTAGTTTTGCTTATAATAATAATAATAATAATAATAATAATAATAATAATAATAATAATAATAATAACACTATGTAACACAACTTTTGTTCCTGGGTAGTAAATTTAAAGTATAATCGTAAATCTCGAAAAACTACTCACTTCTAAATCTTTTGTAGTCATTTTTGTATTACTTTAGTATAAATACATGTTAATTTGGATTCATATGTTGTTTTTTTCTGACTTTATGTGAACAAAAAGACACAAAAGCGCCTGTTTTCTCATTGAAAATAGTGATATTTCAAAATATCACTGTCCTGGTCACAAAAGCAAAGTTTGTGGGGAAAAATAGCCATTTTCTATACTTTTGAGGCATAAGCAATTAGGAAATAACACTTACTACCCAGGAACAAAAAAAAAAAAAAAAAAAATTGTTACACGGTGTAATATATACATAATTTATGGAGTATTGTCTGTCGTCATTTTAAGCAAGGTCTAACCAACGAGACATACAGTGTTCTAATTTTATGTTTTACTTTAATGGGAAGTGGTTGTACCCAAGGCGACCATGCATACTTCCTTGAGGCAATACCCACGGCGTAATTTTCAGCACTTGACTATACCAATGAGTGTGTGGAATTCCCCTGACTCCTCCCTACTCTGTACCCACACTCGTCTTCTCTGTTTCCTATGATCTAATACAACAGGAGTATTTCTTAATGTTCCTCATCACTGTTCCCCAGCTTACTGGAAATAAAAGTGGGCGTGTACTAAAAAGTTGATTGGCATTTGCTGTACAATATGTCGGAGCCCTTTTTCATTCTGGTGTGACCGCTCCATTAACAATTTATGGTTACGGTTATCGTTATCATTCCAGGTGTGACCGGGGCATAACTTATGTTCAGTGAATTTGTGTTATAAGAGTAAATTACAATAAGTGACTGCTAAATTTGGCTGGGACCATGTAGACAATTAATAGTAAAGGGAAATTTGTCTAATATGTACTCTGCATTCTATTACTGGCATCTCACTATGATTTATTTCCCAGCACTGTTTATGCAGAGGACTGGGAATATCTAGACAATTATACATTTCAGAACTTTCATCCTCAAATCAGGAAGCTCCATTAGATGATTGCCTCACTGTAGATGGAATATTCCGAGAGTGCTGCAGGAGATTCAGCTTCCTGCTACGTTGTGTTTACCTGGTTGATAGGCAGCCAAAACCATAAGAAATCAGTGGGTTTAACTGTGATCATGTGTTTTCAATCATGCTTTTTTCCCCTATATAAGCAATTGTTTGGTTTCATAAAGGATATTTGCAGTTAGCTGATGAACTTGCCAAGATACATAATTGCAGTTTTACCTCAGTATCTAGTATTTTATTTTCAGAACAGCAGCCTTATTAGCTAATTGTTTCTACAGCACAAAAGAACGTCCTTACTAAATTACACTCCAGTTGGATAAGAAGTTCTCTAGATTATATGGATATGTACGTATGGATGCCTTCACTATATCCATGTCCCACGAGGATTAATTATTTTCTAAAGTAATAATGGAGTTTTAAAAACTACCAAACTTTGGATTTAAATACTGGCATCTCACTGGACCATTTAATTTTCCTGTGATGAAAAAAACTGCATTCTATTACTGGCATCTCACTTAGGCCATCATTTTCACATGATTTTTGTTTTTACTTTTGACTGTCTTCTGGGGCTGTTTCATTATGAAATTATTTAATTAATTTAAATAGGGCCGTCTTTTAAAAGCATTACTTTTTGATATATTCCTAATGTATAGCTCTGGACAAGTTGACAGTACATATAACTGGATAATTTATTTCTGGTCCTATTATTGGTCAGGTTTAACAAAAAAGTTTCATTAGAGCTAGCCAGGGAGGTGTAGAGAGGAGGGATAATAATACTGAATGCATTAGAATGCACAGGGTTGCTTGATACATGGTGCTCCCTAGTGCATTTTTTTTTTTTTTTAAGGGAGTGTATTCCAAACTGACACAGTCATAGAACAGATGTTTTTCAGGAGCCCTACGGTAGTGTTAACTGCTCCATAGGATGTCGCAACAAGGGATTAAGTGGTCGCTAAGGCATTCCAGGAGAACTCTCCGTTACTCGTAAAACCAGCCACAGAAGAGAGCTTGATATGCAAGGCTTTGGTTGACACTTTTTTCTTTTGCTTTCTTAATCCCTTGCAACGATATTAGCTGCTGACTACATTTATTATCTTTTTTACTAATCTATAAAATACATCACATGTAGAGCTTTTGAAAACAGCAAGAGTAACAGAACAACAGCAACTGTAGACATAGGGTTATAGACTGGATGGTGTACCTCTTGAAAGCATGCTGAGTGTTGAGTGGGAGATACAGGGACTGCAAACCGTGGCCATTGTTGTGATTGTCTGTGCCTCTCTGAAACTTCTTCACTTGCTGGGACTGATAGATTTTGCTAGAGGTAAGGCTGTGGCCAAGCATGTGGTTGAAGGGGCTGCTGGGGCCCCAAAATAAAGTGTGCTGCATGTGATTAAATATGTTTTGGTGAGAAGAGAGATGAGTATTCTTTTAAATTCTTACCTGTTCCTTAATACAAATGTTAATGTTAAAGTAACCCATTTTGTTGCTTGGGAATTCAGCTCTTTTTTTAACATTTTTTTAAATGAGTTATTATTATTATTATTATTATTATTATTATTATTATTATTATTATTATTATTATTTTCATTATTTCTATAATTTAGTTCTGTTGGTAAGCAGTTTTGTGCCGAGTAGGTAACATTTGATTTCAAACAGAGTCCATATGAGGGAAGCAGTGACAATGTATTTCATTGACGAGCAGCTGTAGTATAACATCAAATGTGCAATGTGAGTCTGAATTCTATTAGAACTTGTTGTTTCATGACCCATATTATACATTTGGTTTGAACTTTTCTGCTTGTGAATAATGAGGACTCGATTTATTGTCTAAATGACAATAACTTATACAAATGCTGCAATACTTGTCGTTAACATTAATCGGTAAAGTAGTGTTTCTTAAAAAAAACCAAACAAAAAAAAAGTTCAATCTTCATATTACTACACATTCATTTAGTGCATTTTTAGGACCAGTTTTACCGTGATAAAACCAGACATTAATGTAATGTTATAGGATATGTTTTTAAAGGAAATAATTGTCTGTTGGTTTTGTGTTCCTAATATATATGAACAGAAAACCAAACATTGTAATATAACCATGTCATGTATACCATATTGTTGAATAAGGAAAACAGTTTTTAAATACCCTAATTGGAAGGGCTCTCATATATATTCATACACAGACATATTTTATATTTTCCACAATTTCAGCAGAATGAATACATTCTTCAGCCTAATTGGCAGGCATTTTTAGCAGCAGTAGTATAATATTGAGCGGCAGTGTTAAATGTGCTAAACATATTTAAATACCAGTGTAAAGTGGCATTGATTAATGCACAGATGTTGAATTTAAGCACAAAAGTTGGCATAAACTGTACAAATTATGGTTATTATTGAATCATGGTGGCTCAGCTACTGTTCAAGGATTAAACATCGGAAGCTTTTTCTGCTTGGCATCTCAAAAGCACAATATGAAAGTGCTAATCAAACACCTGAACTTTACTTATTAGCATGGTGTGTACGAATCATTGGCGATGCAGTTTGTTTCTGACTAGAATTGCTTTGATACATGATATAATAGTTTATTGCATTGGAATTACCTCATAAAAGAGACTGGTTTTAATGCATTTAACTTTTTTTTTTTTTTTTGTACAACCACAAATAACTTAACTGCTGTAAAATGAAAATTGCTTCTGTACAGGCACCATTCAGGCAGTGTGTATGTCAAAGGCAAGAATGTTTAAACCCATTTATGGACTAATGGTCTGGTTAAAAATCCAGTAGAAACAATATAGTATCTGAAAATAGTTTTTATCTGTTGTAGTGTTGTATGAAGTCCTTAAAATAATAATAATAATAATAATAATAATAATAATAATAATAATAATAATAATAATAATAATAATAATAATACAAAAAACAGCTATGGATTATCCTGTTCTTAAGGTCCCCCCATTTAAAGCTACACACTTTAAATATCCAGTATAAATACCAATCCTTGGAAAGGAGTGATGGAGTTAATATTGCTTTGCAATCCCATTCCCCTGGTTTTGGGTTATGCCACCACAAAGTGCTGGTTGTATGTGTTTTACAATGTGGACAATTATTCAAGAGGGAAATTCCGGGATTATTACTAGTGCCTCAAGATAAAATACAGGCAGAACTATTTTAAATTTGAGTCTCTTATTACCAGAAACAAAATTGCTTATGTTAACGTGCAATGTATTCTGATCACACTTTGCTATATAATATTGAAAGAACTTTGCAGCTTCTTTAGTTTAGAGCAGGTGTTCCCAGACTTTTTTTTTTTTTTTTTTTTGTGCTGCACCCTGCTTAATATATATATATATATATATATATATATATATATATATATATATATATATATATACACACACACACACACACACACACACACACACACACACACACACACACAGTTTTTTTTTGCTGAGCCCCCCCCCCCCCCCCCCCCCCCCCCTTTAGTAACCAGGTGTTATATAATATCTTAATAATATAATCTATATATTATATACAAAATAGGATTTTCCTAAAATAACATACTGTAACGTCACGTGTAAAATGAAAGCAGGCTCCAGACAGGCTGTAGCTTTGTGCTTTAATTATTAGCACAGGTCAAATAGACAATTAAGGACCATGCCAAAGCAAAACTAAATAATAAAAACCACTCTCTGTGCCAAATTCCAGTCTACCTGTCGTTGTCACTGAGACAGCCTCTGTCACTCACTTGCACAACTGCGCTCAGGCATGCACTCCTATTTATCTCTTTGCATTAAACCGCAAATCATTTTTAATAAACTTATAAGATGGATACACTTTATTACGATCACTATTCGTAACTGTATTAACATCAACACATAGTCACTTATTCTGGTTGTTCATTCCAAATGTAAATGAGAACGTAAGGACGTGGAGGATTAAAAGACCATTTAATTGTTTCACTGCCAAACCCCGTAAATGAAACTGATTGTACTATTATTACAGTATACCTTTTATTTATATCACAGTCTGGTTTTACTAGTACTAACACCCTTAGTACTTTTAATCTGTGATCATTAAAATTGCAATGTGTTTATGTTTGTGAAGTTAAAGGTATACTGTATTAACAATACTACAATAATAATAGTTATACAATCAGATTAATTTACAGTGTTTTGCTGTGAAACAACTAAATCAGCTTTTAAATCCCCCAAGTCCTTACTATAGCATTAAAAGCAGATTAAAGAATGAGAAAATGAGGGTGCAACATTTTAATAAGTGACTAGTCTTTATTAATGTTAATGGAATTAAGAACAGTAATTGTAAAGTATGTCCAGCTTAATTTTTTAATTTATTTTATTTTGTTTGTGAACAAAATGTATTTGGTATTCAAAGCCGGCACCGCTGCATTTTCAAATGAAGGAGGGCTGGGTGATAGAGGAGCTGAGCTACAATAGGTCTGAAACGACACAAGCTGTGTGGACGGAGATTGGTCAGATTAAACAGGGGGTTAGTCAGATTAAACATGATCCGTGCCTGGATAGTTCATTGAGTCAATCATCCTGGAAGCACACCGAGTCTGCCATTTACTGCAGAGCTTTTACAATTGCTAAGTCAGAAAAAAGTATTCTATCCTCTGTTTGGGGAATTGGTGCCTTCATCGTTCGTTTGAAAGCCAGTTCTCACTGCTCATTGTGATGTATTGTACCCCTATGCTTCTGCTTATCCAGTTGAGCATAAATCTGGCTTTGTCCAAAAGTTTTGAGTGTTACAGTGGCTCACAAGTGACTGGGAACACTCATGTTTTTGTGCTGACTTTGTTAGATAGTCTAGATTGCTGTAGCCAGTGCGGTTCCATATCACCTTTTCTGTACTGAACAAAAGACAGTTGCAGTTCCAGCATTATTTTTTTTTAATTGATAGCTACTGGTAAGCCACGGATACCTTTCATAATTTGAATGTTGGAAGTGGCAAGTAGATCCTTTCCCTTCCTGTGTCGGTTCGAGTATTTGTGGTGTGTATATGTCCCTTTTTTTAACAATTTCCAATTTCTTCTGAGAAACCTCTTCTTGAAAATTGATTCATAACCAAATTGACTATGATGCCTCAGTTGTCATTTTTTTTTTTTTATTTGTAAAAAGTAAACTGAAATAATACTTCAAAGCTCTCACTATAACTCTCAATAACGCTCTATAATAAACAGTACCATGCAAAATTCAGCTATTGTTACACTGCTTAGAGCCAAGCATATTTATGTCCCACTCACTTGTGACTGGACAGCTGCAAAACCAGAGCACATCTTTGACTCTCCCATTGGTTAAACTTACTCAAGACAGTCAGCCGAGGCAGAGAATACCTTCAACTGTAAATTTTCCGCCTCCGCTCACTTATGATTGGACTGCTGCAGAGAAAATGCAGATCTTCTGTTGTTCCAAATAAAATTGTGCACGAACAAATTGTAAAAAAAAAAATAATAATAATCTGTGATCAACTCATTAGTTGATTGATCGGTCCGATTATAGTGGAAGACTGGAAAGATCTGTTGTAATACCCGTTGACTTATTTTTTTAAGCAGTTGTCGATGTCCTTGAGCAAGTCGTTGATTTTAGTACTTGCTTATTGTGCTATCAGAAGTGATTGATAATACACAGAATCGTTACGTTCATTAGCTGACCCACAAAGACCCACACAGATTAGTGTTTGAATAAAAAAAAAAAAACTGTAGACGTCATTAATTTGTACATCAACAATGAAAATGGTCTTGCTTAAATTTCAAACATGAAAATAGACTAAAATTCTGGTGTCAGACAGTAGCTACAGTGGAGACTTAAAACTTCATGGACAGGAAGTGGATACTAGCTGTTTTCTGGCGATTAACACTACCCAGAAACTGGCAGAAAAATATTTTTGGATAAAAGCAGTACTATACATATATAGCTGCTTCATCCTATAATACCTCATCAAACCACTTTACAACAGTACTACAGGGTTGAAAGAAATACCTGTAAGCTAGTAGATCTTTAGATGGAAACCATGCTTAGCCACCTGCTGTCTGATATTAAGCAACGGTGCCTGCACTTGCCTGTTCCATAGTCACCATCCAGTGGTGCTTGCACCTACCTGCTTCAGTGTACAGAGGCTTTGGTACTGGGTCTCCTTACAGTTAACGTATTATTCTCATGCATATAATTAGGTCTCCTCCTGGCACAATTTCAGTGATTTACAAAAACTTGCTCTGTATATGTTGAGTTACAGTCAGTAGAGATCCATTTTAATAAATGTATCGCAATACTTAAACTGCTGTGTTATTAATAAACATCAGTCTTGACTGGTTAACTTTCACAAAATATTATATATATATATATATATATATATATTATTATGATACATATATTGACATATCTATATATATATATATATATATCTATTATATATATAATATATATATATATATATATATATATATATGTGTGTTCTCTATTTTCTAATCCAATCCATCTCATTCATGTTGTAATGAATATCTTTCAAGATTATAGCCTGTGGGTGCTAAATGACTTGAGCTAGAAGACACAATTAAAATGTACTTGATAATGGTTTTATTATTCATCACAGTATGGTATAATTAAAGCTGTACATTTAAAAGACAGCATTGACAATAGATTTAATAATCATGTATAAGGTTGATGTGATCATTGTCATGTTTGCATCTGCAATTTTTTGCTGTGGGGCTTATTTGATGTATAATATATAATGTTTAAATGTATTATTTGTTTAAATTGTTAGTCGATTGTATGAAATGTAACCATTACTGTATGGATATTTACCTCCTAAAGACCCTGAAACCTGAGTAAGTTATAACAAAGCTACTCGCAGTGTAACGATCACTCTACAGGAAGATAAACATATAGATTAATCGACAACAATCAAAATAATAAATTAAAAAAATAATCAGGACAATAAAGGAATAATAATAATAATGAACACCAACATATTATTCAGCACAATAAGGGCATATCTGGGCAAAAAGAAGACACGTTTTACACAAAAGGAAAACAATAGTATGACAGTCAAAACCCAGAATAAGTCCCAAGTTCAATTATTTTTAAATGTCCAGGCTTCGCTGTGAGGTGTAACACACTCTATATCCAAATCTGTTGCACCCCAATATTAGCTTTCGTCCACTTTGCAAGAGTAATAATGCAAGAATATAAATAAATAAATAAATAAATAAATAAATAAAGTTGGTTAGATCCACCCACTTATCCTGTCCAAATTACCCAAGGCAGATTTGAGTGCGATGGAAATAAAGTTGCTGAATATTTTTGTAATCCACAGGGAAATGAATGAAATCAAATGCAGCATAAACATGACCCCCCCCCCCCCCCCCCCCCCCCCCCCCCCCCCCAAAAAAAAAAAAAAAAAACATCCAGTGCAAACAACTAGTCCAGAGTAAGAGTAAAGTAGCAAAAAAAAGAAAAAAAGGGCAAAACCAAAGAAACCTGTATGCTAACACAGGTGGCGCGATCCAGCAAAAACTTTATTTCCATTTTTTTTGCAAATATGCCTGGAAAAACGAACTTGCAATAAGAGCTTTTACTTCTTTACAGAGAGGCATAACAAATCCGTTTCTGAACCTCACCTCTTTCTACTTGTTTTTCTATTCAAAGGGTTTCTTAAACCCAAACCCAGGGACTCATGCAGCTCATTAATTAGCACCTGTTGCAAGACTGAGCCCTGGCTGGGAGGAAAAACACCTGGTTCCAAACCAACCACTAGGGGGAGCAAATACTTGTATTGGCCAAGCAGAAACAAAGAACATAAGATAGTATGTAACTATGTTACATAGTCGTCGTCCCCACCACCCAAGGAGGTATTGAGAAACAGAGCCATAATATGGTTTCAAATTATCTACATGAAATACTTCCTTTTTCTCTGGCTCAGTATCTAACACCACTCTATAATTAACTGGACCCAGGCATTTAAGGATAGTGTCTGGGCCTTTCCACTTGGGTGCCAGCTTTGCCATGTACCATCTCGTGGAATCTAACATGAGATGAGTGCAACTCCACACCTTATCTCCAACTTCAAACTTTACATCCCTGCGGTGCAGGTTATAATATCTAGCCTGTTTGTTTTGAGCCCGTATGACATTCTGTTTAACTTCTTCCATGATGGTCGCTTGGCGATCCACTACTTGATAAGATTTATGATCAGGATTGGGTGTTTTAGGCAGCATCCTCTCTAATGGGCCCTTCAAAGATCTACCTAACGCTAGTTCTGCTGGGGAAAACCCAGTGCTTTCCTGCTTGGCTGAATTTATTGCAAACCTGAATTCGGCTAGCCACCTGTCCCAGTTATCGTGCCTTAACCCTACAAAGGAAACAATCATGGTTTTCACAGTATGATTAACTCTTTCAGTAAATTTGGACTGAGGATGATAGCTTGTTGTTAATTTCGGTATAACTCCATATTGGTTACAAACTTCCTTCAGGATCATGCTGGTAAATTGAGGTCCCCTGTCAGACCCCAAATATTTGGGAGTTCCCCATCTGGTAAATTACTCTTGGGTCATAGTAGTGGCTATTTTAGGAGTTTTAAGATCTCTAAAGGAAAAAAAGTTCTACCCATTTTGATAAATAATCAACCACTACTAAGAGATACTGATTTATTTTTTTACTCCGTGGAAAGGGCACCATCAGATCTACTCCCCACATTTCCCCAGGCTCAGTAACGGCGGTGGACTGTAATAACCCAGCAGGCTTCTGACAATTAGGCTTAAACTGTTGGCAAATGAGACAATTCTTTGTGAATTCCCACACCTCCTTGCGAATCTGAGACCAATAAGCCACTTCTAATAATAGTAGTGGATATTTTAACTGGCCCAAATGTCCAGCAAGGGGGCTATCATGGTACTGCTGTAAAAACACAGATCTCAATTTACTTGGTACAAAGAGTTGGTATTTATAACCTCCTACCTTTTCAGGAAGGTACCAATATAACAGACCTTGTTCGATCACATAAGAGATTTGATTTTTATTTCCTGTATCATCCTTTGCTTGCTGAAGGAAGCATTGAGTTTGAGGATCTTGATTTTGTTCCTCGGTGATTTCCCTCCAGTCCATTGGCAAAGCCATAAAGTTTTCTGGAGCCTTGTCTGAATAGACCGCTGCATAGCCTATAGGAACTCATGACAGGGCATCAGGAACCGCATTAAGGCTACACTTTCTGGTAAATGACCTTAAAATCAAACTCCTGTAAACGCAGCATCCATCTGATTAATCGGGAGTTAGGTTTAGCTGATTAAAAACCCATACCAAGGCAGAATGATCTGTGACAAGCTCAAACAATTTATCCTCCAGAAAAGGTCACGACTTTTCTACTGCCCATACCACAGCTAAGCATTCCTTTTCTGAGGTGGAATAGTTCTGTTCTGCTGAGTTTAACAATCTAGAAGCGTAGGCGATCACATTTTCTGTATTGTTCTGGATTTGGCTGAGCATAGCTCCCAAAGCCACATTACTGGCATTAGTGTGAACTCTAAAGGGAAAGCTAAAATCCGGATGAGACAGTACTGGTACTGAAGACAAAGCTTGTTTAAGGCTATTAAAAGCCGCCTCGCATTCGGGTCCCCAATCCCATGCAACACCTTTCTTCTTCAGCTGGTTCAATGGGGCTGACAATTCTGCAAAGCCGGGGATGAACTTATGATACCAACCAGCCATGCCCAGAAAGCATTGTAAGTCCCGTAAGTTGCAGGGACGAGAGAAACCTTGTATCACTTGGACCTTTCCTTCATCACTGGATACACCATCTGCTGACACGACATGTCCCAGGAACCTGATAGTGGTTTGAAACAGCAAACATTTTTCCATATTCAAAGTAAGATTTTCTGCTCTTAATTTGCTAAACACAGCGTCTAAATCCATCAGATGCTGCTCTGCACTCTTGGAGTAATGGTGTCATCTATATAGACAAACACACTGTACCTCTCAGCTCTCCCAATACTTCCTCCATGAGCCTTTGAAAAGTGGTAGCAGCATTTTTTAAACCAAAAGGCATTACCTTGAACTGGTATAAACCAGTGGGGTGGCAAAGGCAAAGTCTTCAATGCACTATATGCATCCATAGTTACTTGCCAATACCCACTGTGGAGGTCTTACGAGCTATACACACATGCCCCATTAAGAGATTCCAAGATCTCATGTAGAATGGGCATCAGGTAGGCATCTAAGTATGTTTTGGAATTGAGTTTGCAATAATGTAAGCAAAAACGTTGCTTTCCATCATTCTTCTTAATCATCACCACTGGGGCAGCCCAAGGCGACTGAGAGGACTCAATTATGCCTTTTTCCAAACTGTCCTTCACATGTTCATGGATAAGGGCTTTCTTCTCTGGAGACACCCTGTTAGCTCTTTGCCGCACCGGTGTTTCTTCAGTGGTGGTAATCTTATGCCTCACTACATGGGTCTTTCCAAGGCTTTCAGTACAAACCTCTGGCCATCTTCTTAGCAGGGTAAGCAGCTTTCCTTTAACCTGCTCAGAAGTTTGTGCTTTCTGGATCAGTGCTTGACAGGCTTCAGATATCTCAGACCTTAAAGTCAGCGAGGAGTGAGTGTTGTTTATTCTGCTATTTGTCCTTGCCACATATAGACCCACTGAATTTTCAGCATCATCCAAGGCTCTTTTAAGAAATTGATAATATTTCACACCTGATGCATGCTGTATCCAATAACAGTGATGCCGAAGTCCAGCTGAATCCCAGTTTTCTTCAAAAAGTCCAGTCCCAGCACCAATGGAAAAGCCAAATTGTTGTCTTGCAACACATAGGTGACCATGGACTAGAGCTCTCCTTGGAGAGAGAACACAAACTGGAAACAGCCTAAAGCGGAATTGCATTGACCATTAGCAAACACAAATACCTTCTCTTTGCAGTCTTTCCGGTGATCTTGGGGCTTCTTTAGTTCTTTCCACAAACATTCCTGCATGAGAATGTATGTTCAGCCTGTATCTAGCATAGCATGGAGGGAATGATTGCGTACTTCTATTGGGACTGTCTTCCTTTGTGGAGTTTTCTAAAGGCCACTGATCATTTCCTCTGGGCTTGCAGCTGCTGATCTCTTCTAATGAAACAATCAACTATCGATTGCTGTAAGTGATTCAACTCCACCCTAAACAACTGCTTCAATCTAGTACATTTTCTATCAATACTGTACCTTCGAATGTCCTCCTGACGCACTGTGCTCACAAGCAAACCCTTCACTTCTGTTTCAGCTACAGCAAGACGTTCATTGACATGTGCTAATTGATCAACCACATCCTGCAACTCTACTTGCCCTCTTAATTCTTCCTGACTAGGGGGAGGCGGAAAGCAGTCTCATCTAACGGCAACCCCAGTTGAGGCTCATTGTCACTAATATAAAGCTCATCTAGGCTAGTAATTAGATCCTGTACAGGATCTTTGCGTGTAACAAAAGATCCTGCTGTGAAATGAAAAGGTAAACTACATCTCCTGTCATCATTTTCACGTAGGTCTGTACCAAGCTCTGAGGTTGCCATTGGTACGAGTGTTGAAAAAATACTACCTTATTAAAACACCCCAAAGCCAATATACCAATGATTATAATTATTAACCTTGTTGTCCCCATGCGGGCCACCAATTCTGTAATGATCACTCCACAGGAAGATAAACATATAGACTGATCGACAGCAATTAAAATAAAAATGAATCAATAAATAAATAAATAATCAGGACAAAGAAATAATAATAATAATGAACACCAATATATTATTCAACACAATAAGGGCATACCTGAGCAAAAACAAGACAAGTTCTACACAAAAGGAAAAAAAATAGTATGACAGTCACAACCCAGAATAAGTCCCAAGTCTGAATTTTTTAAAAAAATAGTATGACAGTCACAACCCAGAATAAGTCCCAAGTCTGAATTTTTTCTAATGTCCAGGCTTCACAACTGTGAGGTGTAACACACGATATAGTCAAATCTGTTGCACCCCAATATTAGCTTTCGTCTATCTTGCAAGACTTATAATGCAAGGATAAAAATAAATAAATAAATACGAGAGTTGGTTAGATCTCACCCACTTATCCTGTCCAAATTGCCCAAGGCAGATTTGAGTGCAATGGAAATAAAAGTTGTTGAATATTTTTGTAATCCACAGGGAAATGAAAGAAATCCAATCCAGCATAAAACATGAACCCCCCCCCCCAAAAAAAAAAAAAAATCCAGTGCAAACAACTAGTCCAGAGTAAGAGCTAAGTAGCAAAAAAAAGAAAAAAAGAACAAAACCAAAAAAACCTGTATGCTAACACAGGTGGCGCGATTCAGCAAAAACTTTATATTCCTTTTTTTTAGCAAATATGCCTGGAAAAACAAACTTACAATAAGAGTGTTTTCGTCTTTAAAGAGATGCCTAACAAATCCCTCTCTGAACCTCACCTCTTTCTACTTTTGTTTCTGTGCAAAGGGTTTCTTAAACCCAAACCCAGGGACTCATGCAGCTCATTAATTAGCACCTGTTACAAGACTGAGGCCTGGCTGGGAGGAAAACACCTGGTTCCAAATCAACCAATAGGGGGAGCAAATACTTGTATTGAATATTATTTGGCCAAGCAGAAACAAAGAACATAAGACATTATGTAACTATGTTACAGCAGAGCCTGTGACACAGTCGTGGTCCGCTCCGGAGGGCATAAAAGCACTGCACTCACAGACCCCTGTGCCATTTTTCCTTTCAAGACTGACCTAATGGATGAGCCTTGTTCAGATAAGTACTTGTTGCCTCTGTCTGCAGGCTGGTCTGCAAAGTGGTGCTTTGCACAAATACAGTGAGAGCAGCTGCTTGGCTCAGCAGCACTGTGTAGGACCAAGGTACATGCTTCGGATGTTGATTGCTTGCAATCGCATCCACAGTATCTTGATGCCATTTTGGTGACTGCTTTTAGCATCATCACTGCAAAGGCTGGTATAGCGAACAAGCAGGCTTCCCTCAGTTTCCTGTGTGTACTGGCTGAGTGATTTTGCCAGTGGCTTATACAGAGGAGCATCCCTGTGCATTGCTGCCTGCAATGACTGCAAACCTGTGGACCAGTACTGTAAGGGTACCAAGGTCAGCGACCTGCTCTGTTCCCGATCTGATGCTAAAGTCATCGAACTGGTACTGAACCGACCCGGTACTGTACCCGTACCGTACCGTACTGTGCTGACCTGGTACTAAAGTCACTGTCCCAGCTTCTACCTTGTATCGTATTGTTCCAGCCCGTTGCTAAAGTTACCGAAAGTCCCAGTACTGACCTGGTTTCTACCCAGTCCTACACAGCACTCTACCATCCACTGCTCATACCCCCGGTCTGGTACCAAATTGGTCTTGTTGGGGTCTTGACCTGCCCGGTTGCTTTCTATAAGCAGATTAAGGCGGCAGCTGAACAACTGTATACTGTACACTGCATTGCATGCTTCTTGCATCATGCCTGGGTTTTATCCCTGAGAGACATGCAAGGCCAGTCTGCCTGTTGAGGAAAGAACAGCAGATGCTCTTCCTGCCTGGAGCCAGAGTACACCAAGGAGTCACTGGTGAACTGCAGTTTCTGCAATTTGTTTGGGTACATTTCTCTAAGAGCACGCTGGAGGAATGTTTCTCCCACAGCTCTTCAGAGCTGCATCCTCACCCTATGGCTCTGTGCCAAGGGAGACCAGATGACGCATCTAAAAGTAGCTATGGAAGATGGAAAAGCTCTGGGCAGCTGTTTCCCACCAAGGAACAATTATAACAGAATGCCCCGCCTGTCCCCTTGGGGCCCCAGAGGGCTAAGGGCGTAGATTGGCCACAGGAGCACATACTGTCCATTGCCGCCTCTGATGAAGTCGGAGAACAGGAGTTGGCATTCACGTCAGAGGACATAGAGTTTGAAGGCACATCCCCTGCAGTTAAGCTCTCCCTGTCGACAGAGCTTCTACCGCTGATCAAGAGGGCCACTGCAATATTGCAAGTGCCCTGGCCTACAAAAGGGGAAACAAGGCAGTCCATCTTTGATGATGAGCCTACCATCTCTCGCGTGTCCCCCCCACCCCAGTGCACCCAGGTTTTCTTTGTGAAATCCAGTCATCCTGGGATCATCCAGCTACAGCTCCTGTTGTTTCCCAGACGATAGATGCCTTCCACTGCAAAGTGTGGAAAAGCTGGGCCTGGCTTCAATTGTCTCCTTGGTACAGGCACCTAATTTAGCACGTCTGTCTAAGGATGCTACCTGCCCCAACAAGTAGTGTGGGTCTCACAGGTGATCCTCAAACATGCCTTTTCAGCCAGTGCATTTGCTGCGTCACTAGACAATTATAATAGTATTCTGGTAACCTACCATTCATATTTGCTTAGGTCCCTTTCTGACAGACACATAAGAGCTGGATGAGCTGCAACTGGTTTCAAATCTCAACATGCAGGCTGTAGACAGGAACCTGGCTGCACCGCTGTTGGATGCCCTTATTACACCAGGGCATAAGTGTGTCCCACAGTGGATGCACGAAAGAGCTGGTTTGCATGCTTTCCAAGCGAGCAACCACCCCCAGTGCGCAAACCAGCAACAAACTGACCACCAAGGCCCCAGGAGCCTGAAAGACTGGCACAGCTGGCTGTGCCTGCTGCCAGAGGTGGTGTTCAGAACCTGGCCGGCAGCCTCAGACCAAGCTGCAAGCCGTGCAGCAGCCCTAGGAGTTTGCTGCCAGAGGCCCAGAGACTCTTTTCAGGGAGCCATCTGGAGTATTGGCGTCAGTGCACTACAGACATCTGGATGCTTAGTACCATTCAGTCCTGTTACTCACTGCAGTTCAAGCATGATCCCCCTAACTTTTGAGGCATGAATGTAACATAAGTGACAGACCCACAGGACACCGTAGTGGTGTCTCAGGAGGTAGCAGCTCTGCTACAAAACCAGCTATTCACATGATAGACACCCTCCATTTGGAGTAAGTGTTCTACTCCAGGTACTTCCTAGTGCCCAAGTGGCATGGTGGTCTCAGACCAATCCTCGACCTGAAGGAGTTCAAAATGTTGACGATGCAACAGCTCGGTGACTCGTTAACCATGGTGGACCTCAAAGACGCCTATTTCCACATCTCCATAAAATCAGTGGACAGAAAGTACCTGTGATTCGCTTTTCAGGGAACAGCGTACAAGTGCCATTTGGCCTCTTTCTATCTCCCACTGCCTTCTCAATGTGCATGGAAGCTATCCTGACTTATCTGAGACTCAAAGACATCCGAGTGCTGAGTTATCTGAACAGCTGACTCATATGCGCCCAGTCTCTAGCACAGGCAGAGGCCCACATGGTACTTGTCACTGGCCACCTTCGATGGTGGGGTCTTACGATATGTCAGCTAATGCCTTCTCAGACAGCCTCCTATCTAGGAGTGTGATTTGACTCCAGGTCCATGCTGTCCACTCTGTCCAATGACAGAGTGCAGAGAATACCCACCTGTTTAAAGCTCTTTCAGCTGAACAGCGCACTCACAGTGGTGACGTTCCAGAGACTTCTAGGCTTGATGGCAGCAGCTTCCCAGACACTTCCATTGGGTATCCTGTGCATGTGCCCTCTGTAGGCCTGGTTCTAACAACAGGGATTTTCAGCCCGTGTTGAACCATGACCACCTATTGACAATGTCTTGCCACTATCTAAAGGCACTCTTTTGGTGGAAGCAGCCTATCCATCTACACCTCGGCGTAGCACTGGGCGGTGTCACCAGAAGGGAAGTCGTCACCATGGACGCATCCAGCCTGGGCTGAGGTGCTGTGTGGAATGACAGGGGGGAACAAGGTGTGTAACCCCACCTTGGCAGGGTCTCCACATGTTTTGGAGCTGCAGGCAGTTTATCATCTGCCCGGTGTGACAAACTGGCGGCTGACCTCTTCTCAAGGAGAGTACTTTTATGCCCTCAGGGGCGGGCCATGTCTGCATCACAAGCTCTGCGAGCAGATTTGCTATATCTTATTCAGGTTTTGGGGTCTTTAGGAGATAAATACCTATATGGTAATGGTTGCATTTTTATTTCAAGAAACCAGGGTTATGATAATAACGTAACATTTGCTGTACAGTTGCTTTGATAGTATTGTCATAATTGTATTGAATTGATACATTTTTCAAAGTTAGATATTGGTTCTTTTTTTTTTTTTGTAACTAGAAAATATATATTGTGTACTTTATTGTTGTGTCTTGTACATTGTGGTTATGTTTTCATGTTCTAGCGTACCTTAAAGATGTACAAGCTTTAAAAACATGAGATGAACAGGTCCCTACAGAATCTAAGCACAATTGAAACAAAAACATAAACAAAAATAACAAAAGGAATATCAAACTACGGAACACCATATCACATAAGTTAATTAATTGTGCCCCACCCAGGAGGCCTCGATGAGGTCCACCGATAACATTTAAAATAGCGTGCTCAAATGAGACTTTAGCCTAACTGGAAAGACCACATAACATGATTTGTTAAATATAAAAAATATGTTTATATTGTACAGTTTCTTAGTTCTTAGATTCATACCATTGCAGAAGAGTTGATAGTGCCATTTTTTGAAATAATAAAGGAAATGTTTGGAGAACAAAAGGCCAAGTGACTGAAAACAAAAAATCTATATCAAATGATACCGTCAAAAGTCTGTGTAATAAATAATCCATGACAGGGTGTGTGGTAAGACAATTCTTGCAACCTGAAGTGGGTTATTTCGCTTATAAAATGGCTACATTTTTTTTTTTTTTTTTTTTTAATAATTACACAAACTAGCTTTTTTAAGAAAAAAATAGAAATGTATTGTGTATCCTTCCACTGAAAAAAATAGTCCCTGAATATATATATTTTGTACTTTTTTTTTTATTTGCCATTTGCCATCGTCGACTACCACAACACCTCAAGAGGGCTCAACAGTGATTCTGGTGTCCCAGCATCACCCCCCTCTGTCCCCCAGTCAGCTCAGCCCAGCTTACTTACCCATACATCAGCTCTGCTTTCTTTCCAATGTGCTTGAGATCCCCATCCAGAATCTCTCCGTCTCAACCACAGCCAGTTGCTGCTCCTTTCTGCTGCTTCAGATAACTTCTTCACTGTGCGACGCAACTGTTGGCCACTGAACCCGACATCTCTGAGAAACCGGGTTGTAGAATGTGCCACAAATCCTCGACAACCCACCTCCACTGGGTAAACTCGGACTCTGCCAGCATCTTTCAGTATCTAACAGCTTCCAGTTGTCCTGGGCGAGGCTTGGTTTTAACACCTTTTATTGGTGGTTGCTCTCCTCGATAGAGGAATATTGTCTTTTGTGTGTAATGCTTTGATTGAACTGGTGGCAACTTATTGGTCAGGTTATGCTTGTCTTCTAATGCTAAGGCCAAACATCACAGTGCCTGGATTGTGGCACCAAGTAAACCATCCTTGGCTAAGACCCACACAGTTTTCTCACAAGCTCTTGGCCATTTATCTCCAGGCTTGTGCCCATTGAGGTTCTTTTCTGTCTTATTCTGGTTCATCTGACAGGGTTTGCAAGGATCATTAGGGTCATCACTAGCTGTATCCACGCAAGTCCTCCTCACATCTGTAACATGATTCCTGCTTCCTGTCGCTGGATTTCATTCGATTGACTTGACTGACTTCGTAAGAAGTACTGATCAATGTGAGGCCCTTGTCCCTTCTTCCTCAAGCATTTCATTCTTCTTTGACGATTCTTCAAACTCCTGATCATTGTCACCTTGCTCCAGCCGGAGACACAAACCTGGAGTTCCATGTCTTTGCTAACTGCATATCTTGAACTTGTCTTTTCTGAAGTACTCTCCATTCTCATATCCGTTTCCATTCCTAAGTCATTAACCGTGGTATCCAATGTTGAGAAATACTATGACAAACCTATGATCAAACTAATACATATTGTCAACATGATGTAGCAATTACGAGTGCCTTCTCTGAGTATTTTCAGAATCATACATACCAGGCTTATCCAGTTCCTTCAAAATGGACTCCCATATATATATATATATATATATATATATATATATATATATATATATATATATATATATATATATATATATATATATAAAAACTTGTTTTAACTGGAAAATGCTGTTGTACATCATAATACTGTACTTGGGGAGGAAGACTGCATTGTTGCTTTAAAAAAGTCTTAAGAATCTTAGACCTTTCTTTCATCCTTAAGAAAAAGTTTAGTCTATACTGGAATTTGGAACAGGAAGCCAGAAAACTTGCTTACCAGATACCGAACAATTATTGGCATTTTAACAGCCAGCTGTTCTGGAATTTTCTGCAGGTTTTTGACCAATACTAAAGAGGCAACAGGTCAAGTTTTTAGGGTAAAAGTACAGGACTTTTTTTTTTTAATTCATTTAACTGTAGATGTGTGAAATGATCAGAACCCATACTACTCATACATATATCTCACACATTTGTAAAAAAAGAAAATGTGTAAGTGAATGTGTATATAAGGCTTCTATTAAGTTCTTAGTATTGAGTATAGGTATTAACATTAGAGGCCTTATCAATCATATCTTTACTACAAGCCATAATGGAAAATTGAATGTAGTTAATAACTCTGAAAGTCTAAATACATACATTGAATTAATTTTGGTATTTGAAATGTTTATCAACGTTGAAATCAGTAAAGTCCGGTAATGCAAAATAGGATTTTTTTTTTTTTTTTTTTTTTGTGTCTGTGTGTGTGTTCACTGTTTGTGTAATAGTATCTAGCATTATAATGGGACAGGATTAAACTTCTATTCAATGCATAAAATATATAGTTTTTTTTGTTTGTTTTTTTGTTTTTTTTTAATATCTGAGCTACTATCTGCGTAACACAAGAGATGGAATATGCACATTGAATATAAATATACACTTATTGACAAAAGTTGTAGTTCTCTGTTAAAAATAATTCATGAAAACACTGTTTC
Source organism: Polyodon spathula (assembly GCF_017654505.1). Lineage (NCBI taxonomy): Eukaryota > Metazoa > Chordata > Actinopteri > Acipenseriformes > Polyodontidae > Polyodon > Polyodon spathula. The sequence continues at coordinate 93,152,212 of NC_054534.1, forward strand.
AAGCTCAATCTGTACAGGTCTAATGCTCTTATGCATATTGAAAATCTCAAGTGGCATTATATCAACAACCCTGTCTAAAGTAAAATATCAGACCTTCCTGTTTCACCCAGCTGTGAAATAAGGTGACAAACATTATGGCCTCTATTAGCATTTAATTAGCCTGGTCTTTTTTTACAGTTTTCTGATCCAGATAATGTAACACTTTACATGTTGATTATGATAGAGTTGTACAGAAAACAACGAATGGTGAAAACTGAAATATCAGTATTTTCAGAATGAAATGGGAATAATCCTTGTTTAGATTATACATGTGCTATTATCCTACCTGACAAGCAATACTACAATATGTATGCATAATTATTTGGTCATAAATTTGATAAATGTTGGAAAACGTGCAGGAGTTTTCTTACCATACTTTGTGCTTTATTGTACAGCAAATAGAAACTCTGCTGTTCACATTCTCTGGTATGCCAAATCTTTTTAGCTGTTTTTATTAAAATCTGTACTTGAGCAAGAAGGCAAGCATTGAATTAACAACAGAACTGGCAGAAGGTACAGGTGTTGTTGTCCATCCATCAACAGTCCAAAGCACCTTTGACCATTGTTCCATAGTCCAATTTCTGTGTTCTTGTGCATATTTTAGCCTTTTTGTCTTGTTTCCCTTTCTTAACAGAGGTATTCTTACTGCAACACATCATTTAAGTCCTGATTTCAAGAGTGACCTTCGTACTGTTGATTTGAGGGACAGCGACACCTGTGCCTTCCGCCACTTCTGTTGTCAATTCAAAGCTTGTCTTCCTTCTATTCCTTAAGGATAGTATCTTCAAGTATTGCTCATCCTTGTTAGACAGCTTTTTGGGTCTTCCAGTCCTGGGTTTGTCAATTACAGATGATGTTTCTCTGTACTTGCTGAATGCTTTCGATACCACACCTTAAAAATCGAGTGAGCTATTTCACTCAATGTTACTCCTTCTTTATGCAAGTCAAGGTTGTTATAATAGTAGAAAACACTAGTGGAGGCTTTGAGTAAATTGGTGATGCTCATAATGCATCAGAGTAGAAAAATGCAACATGTCTAAGACTTTTGCACAGCAGTGTGTGTGTGTGTGTGTGTGTGTGTGTGTGTGTGTGTGTGTGTCTGTGTGTGTGTGTGTGTGTGTGTGTGTGTGTGTGTGTGTGTGTGTGTGTGTGTGTGTGTGTGTGTGTGTGTGTGTGTGTGTGTGTGTGTGTGTGTGTGTGTGTGTGTGTGTGTGTGTGTGTGTGTGTGTGTGTGTGTGTGTGTGTGTGTGTGTGTGTGTGTGTGTGTGTGTGTGTGTGTGTGTGTGTGTGTGTGTGTGTGTGTGTGTGTGTGTGTGTGTGTGTGTGTGTGTGTGTGTGTGTGTGTGTGTGTGTGTGTGTGTGTGTGTGTGTGTGTGTGTGTGTCTGTGTGTGTGTGTGTGTGTGTGTGTGTGTGTCTGTGTGTGTGTGTGTGTGTGTGTGTGTGTGTGTGTGTGTGTGTGTGTGTGTGTGTGTGTGTGTGTGTGTGTGTGTGTGTGTGTGTGTGTGTGTGTGTGTGTGTGTGTGTGTGTGTGTGTGTGTGTGTGTGTGTGTGTGTGTGTGTGTGTGTGTGTGTGTGTGTGTGTGTGTGTGTGTGTGTGTGTGTGTGTGTGTGTGTGTGTGTGTGTGTGTGTGTGTCTGTGTGTGTGTGTGTGTGTGTGTGTGTGTGTGTGTGTGTGTGTGTGTGTGTGTGTGTGTGTGTGTGTGTGTGTGTGTGTGTGTGTGTGTGTGTGTGTGTGTGTGTGTGTGTGTGTGTGTGTGTGTGTGTGTGTGTGTGTGTGTGTGTGTGTGTGTGTGTGTGTGTGTGTGTGTGTGTGTGTGTGTGTGTGTGTGTGTGTGTGTGTGTGTGTGTGTGTGTGTGTGTGTGTGTGTGTGTGTGTGTGTGTGTGTGTGTGTGTGTGTGTGTGTGTGTGTGTGTGTGTGTGTGTGTGTGTGTGTGTGTGTGTGTGTGTGTGTGTGTGTGTGTGTGTGTGTGTGTGTGTGTGTGTGTGTGTGTGTGTGTGTGTGTGTGTGTGTGTGTGTGTGTGTGTGTGTGTGTGTGTGTGTGTGTGTGTGTGTGTGTGTGTGTGTGTGTGTGTGTGTGTGTGTGTGTGTGTGTGTGTGTGTGTGTGTGTGTGGTGTGTGTGTGTGTGTGTGTGTGTGTGTGTGTGTGTGTGTGTGTGTCTGTGTGTGTGTGTGTGTGTGTGTGTCTGTGTGTGTGTGTGTGTGTGTGTATATATATATATATATTTTCCATATATTAGGGCTGCACTCCGATTAAGTCTGCAAAAATTAATATAGGCCGGTAGTTGATTTTCTCCAAAGAGGTTTTTTTATTTATCACTAGAGTGACCAATTATTATTTTATTTATGTTTTCCTCAAATTTACAGCAATGTCCAGTAATGTTTTTACTCCTCACGGCAGAGTCCCTACACAGAACATGTTCTGGGGTGAGTCCTCTGATCTCACAAACCGAAAGCCAGAATCGCTTTTACACTAAGAGATCCAGGGCAGAGGTGGGTGAGTCCTCTGATCTCACAAACCGAAAGCCAGAATCGCTTTTACACTAAGAGATCCAGAGCAGAGGTGGGTGAGTCCTCTGATCTCACAAACCGAAAGCCAGAATCGCTTTTACACTAAGAGATCCAGGGCAGAGGTGGGTGAGTCCTCTGATCTCACAAACCGAAAGCCAGAATCGCTTTTACACTAAGAGATCCAGAGCAGAGGTGGGTGAGTCCTCTGATCTCACAAACCGAAAGCCAGAATCGCTTTTACACTAAGAGATCCAGAGCAGAGGTGGGTGAGTCCTCTGATCTCACAAACCGAAAGCCAGAATTGTTTTTATGCCGAGCAATCCAGAGCAAAGGTGGGTGAGCTACTGATCCCGGAGAAAAGAGATCAGCCTGATTCTTATCCATTCTGAATGTGCTCAGTGTCTGGCCAGTAGGGTTCACTGTTGAGTGATGAGGAGAATGAGTCCCTGCTGGTTTCCCATCCCTCACCCTGGAAGCATCAGAGCCAATGAGATGCCCCCTTCGGAGTCCCCAGCAAAGTTCAGCCTCTTTGCACAGCCCAGACACGAAGTTATCCTGCGCTCCCAGCGACAGCGTTTTAACTGGATAAGCCACTCAGGGACCCCCGGTCTTTAGTAGGTTCAAAAAATGGGAAAGTCAAAGATCTGCCCTGGTTTTGTAGCTATCAAATCATTAGTGAGCAGAGACAGGACATAAATATGATAGGGCAAGGGTGTAAGAATAGCTGAATATCATGCAATATTGCTATTTTGTTTTTTAATTAAATATCCGTACGCCAATAAAGGGACCGCAAAAGCAGTCCCATTTATAACCTTGAACTGCACACTAAATTAAGCTGAGTACATTGATTGAAATATGCAAAAGTAAGTAAATATTTATTTTTGATGTGTTGAGTTTTAAATATCTACCAGGCAGGAGGTGGAGTTGAGACAGCACTGATTTCATTTATTTTCTGTGAGTGCAAGAAACTGATGTTTCAGCAGAACGGAAGTAAAAAGAATAAAAACTAATGAAGTCTCAGATTTCAGTCATTTTTCAAGGTCTGTGTCTGAGGGGTGGATAATGTGCAGAAGGGTCTTTTTGTGATTTTTCTATAGCGTTTGCAAACCACTAAAAATACATTATTTGAAGTGACAGTCGGGGCGAGTGAGTAAAGACAGTGATTTCTTTTTTTTTTTTTTTTTTTTTGGTATTTGCTTCTGTTTTGCTATCTTCCAGTTCATTTAATTGTTGTTCATCCAGATTAGCATGTCTCCTTACTACTTTTTGATTGGTCACTCAGTTTTATAGTTACTGTACATCTGTAACTCTAAACAAGATGTCTACTGGTACTTTCAATTCTGTGAGGCAGCACAGTAGTTTTGAATATGTGACAAAGCTCCAGCTGTCCGTATCCATCCAATATAGGGACAGTTGGAACCTTGCCCAACCAATCACATTGATTGTTTCAAGTTCCATTGCCAGCCCTTATATATATATATATATATATATATATATATATATATATATATATATATATATATATATATATATATATATGCGCACACACACACACAGTATTATCGGAGTATAGGAACACTTTCCAAGAGAATACTTCACCTTAGAGAACACCCTTGTGATGAAACAGATTTTTTCCATTGTAAATGCTCTGCCTAAAGGAACAGGAACTTTGCTTAAAAGGACACCTTTTTGGCACTGCTAGTGATTTGTTCACAACTTATAAAATACTGTTTGGTAACCTGATAAGTCATCATCATCAAAATTAAATTCAAATGGTTTAGTCAGTCTTTTCAAATGTGACTTGTCATCGCAAGAGTGTCTTGAGGCACACTGATTGGTTTATTCACTCTGCTGAAGGACACCAGGATTCTTTTGAAAAATTGCTGCTTTTATTGCACAAACTCAGTGTAAATGTGCATTTAACAAAAATATGGGAAAACTGTCTAATCCAAATAATAAAGCAAACCTTCCTGTCAATGACACTAACTAAACAAAAGACTCCCTAACTGTGCTGCTCCCTTTACCTCTCTAAAATAACACAATACATAGATTACTCACTCAGTTCAAATAATACATAGACACTCAGTCTTATAATGCTCCCTCCTCCTCAAGAACATGTGGTTTGTGTCGTAGGTAAAATAGTAAAAGCACACAGCACACAGCACACAGCACCTGCGCACATATTTTTTATTGTGAAACAAACAAGAAATAAGACAAAAAAACAGAAAACTTGAGCGTGCATAAGTATTCACCCCCCCAAAGTCAATACTTTGTAGAGCCACCTTTTGCAGCAATTACAGCTGCAAGTCTCTTGGGGTATGTATCTATAAGCTTGGCACATCTAGCCACTGGGATTTTTGCCCATTCTTCAAGGCAAAACTGCTCCAGCTCCTTCAAGTTGGATGGGTTCCGCTGGTGTACAGCAATCTTTAAGTCATACCACAGATTCTCAATTGGATTGAGGTCTGGGCTTTGACTAGGCCATTCCAAGACATTTAAATGTTTCCCCTTAAACCACTCGAGTGTTGCTTTAGCAGTATGCTTAGGGTCATTGTCCTGCTGGAAGGTGAACCTCCGTCCCAGTCTCAAATCTCTGGAAGACTGAAACAGGTTTCCCTCAAGAATTTCCCTGTATTTAGTGCCATCCATCATTCCTTCAATTCTGACCAGTTTCCCAGTCCCTGCCGATGAAAAACATCCCCACAGCATGGTGTTCACTCGGGGTGGTGAGAGGTGTTGGGTTTGCGCCAGACATAACGTTTTCCTTGATGGCCAAAAAGCTCAATTTTAGTCTCATCTGACCAGAGTACCTTCTTCCATATGTTTGGGGAGTCTCCCACATGCCTTTTGGCAAACACCAAATGTGTTTGCTTATTTTTTTTTTTTTTTTTTTTTTTTTTTCCTTAGGCCACTGTTTGCTTATTTTTTTCTTTAAGCAATGGCTTTTTTCTGGCCACTCTTCCGTAAAGCCCAGCTCTGTGGAGTGTACGGCTTAAAGTGGTCCTATGGACAGATACTCCAATCTCTGCTGTGGAGCTTTGCAGCTCCTTCAGGGTTATCTTTGGTCTCTTTGTTGCCTCTCTGATTAATGCCCTCCTTGCCTGGTCCATGAGTTTTGGTGGGCGGCCCTCTCTTGCCAGGTTTGTTGTGGTGCCATATTCTTTCCATTTTTTAATAATGGCTTTAATGGTGCTCCGTGGGATGTTCAAAGTTTCGGATATTTTTTTATAACCCAACCCTGATCTGTACTTCTCCACAACTTTGTCCCTGACCTGTTTGGAGAGCTCCTTGGTCTTCATGGTGCCGCTTGCTTGGTGGTGCCCCTTGCTTAGTGGTGTTGCAGACTCTGGGGCCTTTCAGAACAGGTGTATATATACTGAGATCATGTGACAGATCATGTGACACTTAGATTGCACACAGGTGGACTTTATTTAACTAATTATGTGACTTCTGAAGGTAATTGGTTGCACCAGATCTTATTTAGAGGCTTAATAGCAAAGGGGGTGAATACATATGCACGCACCACTTTTCCGTTATTTATTTTTTAGAATTTTTTTAAACAAGTTATTTTTTTCATTTCACTTCACCAATTTGGACTATTTTGTGTATGTCCATTACATGAAATCCAAATAAAAATCAATTTTAATTCCAGGTTGTAACGCAACAAAACAGGAAAAATGCCAAGGGGGGGGTCAATACTTTCGCAAGCCACTGTATATATATATATATATATATATATATATATATATATATATATATATATATATATATGTGTGTGTGTGTGTGTGTGTGTGTGTGTGTGTGTGTGTGTGAGAGAGAGAGAGAGAGAGAGAGAGAGAGAGAGAGAGAGAGAGAGAGAGAGAGAGAGAGAGAGAGAGAGATGGGCTTTAGTGAGTCACAGGAAAATTATTTAATTTAGGGTTTCTCTGATGTCATAAATTACAAGACCAAGTAATTTATAAACTGGCACAGAAACCAGAGATGGAATTGTTTTCTTGTAACTCACTGAAGAGACCCATCAATTATTTTTTTTGTAATACATGGATACCCTTGTGATGCTAATATTAAAGAAGACGAGGTTCAGTACAGTTCGGTTTTTTTAAACATAGTGTTTCAGTGCTGGTCAGACGTTCTATGTCGTTATCCGTTTCTCCAGTTTCTATGAGATATGAATGTACTAGCTCTACAATATATATATATATATATATATATATATATATATATATATATATATATATATATATTATATAACATTTCTGTACTGTGGGTGTTGTCGAGTGATTGAAAACGAGACATTTTGTGTTTGAATTGAAAGTGATGGTCTCGAGGAGTCGAATGGGTCAAAGTTCAAGTATATTTTCCTCTAGAGGAATTATCACTTTTTGATGTCACTACTGTGGTATTATGCCTTTTTTTTTTTAGAATGGCTCAGGATGTAGATTTTTTTTAGAATGTCTCAGGATGTAAATATAAGCTATAGCTATATATATCATATATATATCTATATATATATATATTATATATATTATATATTATGGGGGTTTTTTTTTTTGAGCCACTCGGTTACGAAACATGTATCCTACTTGCCGTACACTTTAAAGGCCGATGAATTCTGTATATAAAAACCTTTTAAATCTGAAGTACACTATACTTATGACAGAAAATGACATAAAAACACATTTTAAGAAATTATTTGTTAAGGATTTTTTTCAAGCCTTTTGATCGTATATTTTAAAAAATTTTCCTATTCATGATATCCCATCATAATCAACACCTGTATAAATAATTTGTTTAAACATATGTTTATAAACACTCTTCAAAAAACAGTTATTTAATAAATTAAACAAATGAAATACAGAACCCTGAAAAAAGACATTAGTCCAAAAGTTTGTCCCTGCATGCCTTTGGGTCACATCGTGGCTTGATTCATTTTTAGACGACAACTACATGGGTGTGCACTTTATTCAATAATGCGTGTCTTGTCTGTCTTCCTAGATTTAAAGGCGAAGAGTGGGCAGGCATGCTTCCCATGGGTGTCGTGTCGGGACTAAATAGACTTCCTTATCCCATTCAAATCAAATGTACGACCTTTCAACTCCAGCCCCACCTATACTACATATACTGTGTAGAGGAAGAGAAAATGGAGCTGGCAGATTTGAAAGATCAATTTTCACAGCAAGTTCAAAGCCAAATACAAGCAGACTTGGAGAAAGATTATAATACTTAAAACAACACAATCTAAAACCAACGAGTATGATGTCTATGCATTCACTTTTAGGAAATAAGAGAAAGTAAAAAAAGCAATTTAAAATGATGTTCAATCTGTACTGGAGGGAATTAAAATAAGACAAATCATGCTGTAGTTGTTCAAAGTAGTATCAGGCGTTTTATTTTTCACAAAAAAACTTAAAACAGCAGGTTCGACAGAAGCTGCAAGACACTGCCTTCAGCCTTCATAACATGAAAATAAATGTTTTTGCTTTAATATCTGGAATGTTAGACTTTGTAAGAGGTAAATCTATGATGAAATGCCTGAAGTTGTGTGTGTGTGTGTGTGTGTGTGTTTTCCAAACCCTTTAAGTTTCATACTTTTTTCTAATATATCAGGACACATGGCACTTTTTGTATTCTGTGATGCTTATGCATGTTGTGTCACGTTAGATTTTCAGCCATTCTTTCTAAAATTAAAACATTTTTTGGGACACTTTTGCAAAATTGACTGACTGGTATAGATGAAGGCTGTTGGACAAATTTGTGCACTAGTAATTATTTATTACTGGAAAGCAAAATTGTTAAAAATATGCCATTGAGTGCTTATGGATACCCCTTTGACCCATGATCCCTATTTGGCCAGGCCTTGGTATAGATATGGGTGGACAATCTCTATTCTCCGTTCACGATGCAAAACCTAAACTTTTATGTTATTCTTTACCACATTTCTTGAAATGTATCCTGGATTTGAAAACAATTCAATAAATACAAATTATTCATACTTAGTTAAGAACTCATATGTTTGGTTAATTTTTTTTTTTTTTTTTAGGAATATATGCAAAGTGTAAGACAATGTAGTGTTTATAACTGATTGAGGCTACAGTCACAATGTGTTGGAGCATAGAGGGCATTGGGAAATATTACATATTTTGTGAGTTACAAAATGAATGAGCTGTAGGTCTAAAACACACACTGAGTGCGCATGCTAAATAAATAGGAGTCACATAAAGCAATGTTGTTGTCCTAAATTAAGGTACTCAGTGAAATGCTTGACATGGATGACTATGCCTTTGCCTGATGCTTGTTTCCCCACTCCAGCTCCTCAGCATTGCAGTGTTATGTACATGCAGCATGCACAGAACTCGTCACTGAGAGAGTGGTATTAATCAAGACTGGTGATGTATCTTCTAGGTTTCATCTATCCTCAGAGGAGCATCAAACGCAGCATTAAAGAGCGGCTCATGAAACTCTTGCCTTGCTCAGCTGCTACAAAGGCCTCTACCGATACCCAAAGCAAGTCATTTTTTCTTTTTATTTGCCCTGTGTGTGGTTGTTTTTGCAAAGAGAATAGGTCTCTTGATGGGGAGATTATAATGTACATAAGACAACATTTATTATAGCTATGAACAAAACACAGGCTCCCTGTGCTTCTGAGATTGTCTCCAGAACTCAAGTTGTCTTTGTTTTGCAGGAAGCCTGTCAATGAAAAATACATAATATAAGTTATTTGTTAAAGCAGTGTTCTCCCCATTATTTAAAATTGAATACATTTAATAACCTAATATACGCCATGCAAAAAAAGTAATTTACTTCTGAAGTACAGATCTGTGAAAATGTGAGGTACACAGATAAACCGACAAATAATACATGTAAATGTGTGGTGGTAATTATTGTCTTTTTTTTTTTTTTTTTTTTTTTTTTTTTTTTTTTTTTTTTTTTTTTTTTACAACAATATAATTATGAACTAATTTTATTGTATTAATTATTCTATTATAAGAAAAAAAAAAAACTTAAGACAATAGTTCTTAAAATACAAATATTTCTGATAAATAATGTATGACTTAATAGTTTTACTTTATAATTTTGATTGAGGATTTTGAAGACATTGAAAATAATAAATTATGGTTTACTGAATTCCATTTAATTTGACTCAAAGAAAACCAGCAGAAAGAGGTGTGGTGTGGTGGCAGTTCACTGCAGCATGGACATTTGTTGGTGCTGGCCAGCAGAGAAGGGAGTATGACTGCAAATCCATTTTGCAGATGACAGGGCAAAGTTATGGAAACATGTGTAAAACAGGGATGTAACAGGTGTATTCTTATTGTGACTAATGAGATGCTAATAATGACCCTTTCAGAAGCTTGATGTGATGAATCAGTGAATATACAGAATGTCGTAAAAAGCCAAGTACTCACCAGGTATCTGCTGTTTAGCTTATATATTTATTATTATAACATCATTATGAAAAAAATAATGAAGCAAATTCATGCAGATGTGTTGCGGCCACTGGTCTTTGTCAGTGCAGTAACATAATTTAAATCAAGCACATGCAGGCGAGACATTTATGTCTAAAGCATTAATTATTCAATTATCTTTCAATAAAGCAACAACAATCAAAAATGTAATAAAAATCTTTCTTTCTTGTATCTCAGTAGAGACTGGTTCTGTGTTGTAATTTCTTAATTGATGAGCGTTGGCGAAAAATGACTTCAGTTTTATAGCTCTAAATAATTTAAACAATTCAATGGTAGTGGTAAATGAATCAGCAAGTTTACAAGGAACAAAAGATAAACCCTTGGATAGCAAAGTCAGTTGTCTTTCTGTTAGTTCTTTACCCGATTTGTTAATAACAGAAGTCAATTCTTCTTTTTTGGTGGTTTCTTCGCATCTCTTTTGTCGGCCCTTGCCTCTTCTTGTTGGCCCTTTCTTTCCACATCTGTGTGAGACCTGGTTCAAAGTGAACAGTTCACAGGAATCCCTCCCAGATTTATGGGGATTGAAGTGGTTAATACCCCTTGTTGAGGTGGAGATCGTAATAAACTGTTACTACAAAGGGAAGCCTCTTGGATACATACTTTGCAAACTGAATCTCCTGGTGGCAGGAATGAGGAGCGGTTGTATACACCTTTTTTTTTATAATCTTATCCATTGTTGTTGCGTCTAGTGGTCTGTTATGATTTTGTGTGCTAGTTTGTAATTTTACCATAGATTAGACATAGATATACATATATTTATGTTGGTCTGTATGTTTTAATAATAAAATATATCTGTTTTGTATTTACATTGTTTGAATTATGCACTAATTTATTGATTATTATTGTTTTATTGAAAGATAATTGAATAATTAATGCTTTAGACATATAAATGTCTCACCTGTATGTGCTTGATTTAAATTATGTTACTACACTGATAAAGGCCAGTGGCCGACAACGCATCTGCATGAATTCGCTTCATTCTTTTTTCATAATGATGTTATAATAATAAATATATAAGCTTAACAGCAGATACCTGGTGAGTGCTTGGCTTTTTACAACATTCTGTATATTTACTTGACGCCTATAGCACACCGTCAATGCAAGAACATTGCTCTTTTAGCGTGCTCCTATTTTTTTCAAATGAATCAATGAATAACATCAGAGAACCACAATCATCAATCAAGAGAAGATATACCTGTGGATATAAAAGAGGATTTAAAACATGGACTTGAACTATTCAGTTAATACTTTTGACATAAAACCTTAATAAATCACTCCCCTTATATAAAAAAATGTGGATGAACTGCAGTAAATATCGAATGTCAACAACCATATGTTATATGGCTCACCTTATCGGCACCATTATCCAATAAGGTACTACAGTAGTAAGTTCATGTCTGATCTGCTTATAGAGAATCAGAAAGGATCTAGTCCAGTAAGTCTTCTCGTTTGCTAGTAAACAAGGTCCAGATTGAAGAATTGGGCTGAGTTACATAAGACTGACATTCAGGTTACATGCTCTCAGGGATAGTTTAAAAAAAAGATTAGATTGAAAGTTATCACATTGGGTTGCAAAGCCTTTGAAAAGTTTTGCACAATTAACAGGTTTCATGCGTGATTTGATACTATCAATCGAAGAGTTAATCTCTGGAATAGGAGAATAGAAAACAACAATAGAGTGCAACAATGGGGAATGATGATCCCTTACAGAATCTCTCTCTCTCTCTCTCTCTCTCTCTCTCTCTCTCTCTCTCTCTCTCTCTCTCTCTCTCTCTCTCTCTCTCTCTATATATATATATATATATATATATATATATATATATATATATATATATATATGAAAACACTGCAGATGAAGTGAGAAAAACAAATCCTTTCTGTTCAAGTAAATGGAGAAAAATGAAGCTTGAAGAAGACTCTTTTGTCAATAGCATTGCCTTGCCTCATTTTTATATCATCAAGTAGTTAAGCACCAAAAAGGGGCCACATAGTGACACTGTCACAGGAAGGCAAGTGGTAGCGTGCAAAATGACATCACAGGAAACATGGGATTATCCAAACACTTGCATAGGAACTGTATTATTCCTCGAGAACTCAAAGAATCCCTAGTCTAACCAGCAATAGCTAAGACCAGGTTGTAAACTAAGGTTGCAAAAAATAAAACAGCATCAAGTAAAACTCCTGGTTGAAACCAGCGATGGTTACAACACAGGGCAAAATAAACAGTTCACTGCTTCACTGGCCGTCTTTATATGCTCAGGGAGGTGTAGTGCAATGCTCCTTCAGACCAGGGTGGATCCATGAGTAAGTGGTGAGTCCAAGGTCCTGGCTGGAATAGCTTCAGGCACGAGTTTGTCAGTCTGCAAAAGGTAAACAGTACAAGGTCTCCACAGCAATAAATCCTGACGGCGTTAAAGTTTTGTTTCCAAAGCACAAGGGGGTGAGTGAATGAGCTGCATCCGTTATAAACACCTGAGCCCTGACTGCAATCAGTGCACCCCTAGAGAACCAGCCAATTGCTGTATGCAGCGCAGCTGATCACAGTTTGAAAGCTCTGCTTCGGCACAAAATGGCTGACTTCCGGTTTCACAGGAAGTGCCGGTCTAGTCAACCATTTTGTGTGAGCGTGACCATCCTTACGCAACGCCATCACAGAATGAGAGGGAGACTTACAGCATTGATTCATTCTCTCCCTGTCACACACCCATTGTTCAGACTTTTTTTTTACTCAGGCAGATTTAGCATTGGCACCATTAGCTCTAAGAAGGTGGCAATACATCCATGATAAAAAGCCAAAAAGGCTTTTGCAATCATGTATTGATCAGGTAAAGAGCTGATCTGTGATTGTACCAACTAGTAATGTATGACTGGTTCTGGTAAAGTGAAACATGGACTTTGCAAAGAAAACTAGACTAAACAACTAAACCAATTCCAACACAGCAACATAAACTGCAGAAGGAAGCATGCAGGGAAGAAAAATATTTAAAAAAAAAAAAAAGTATCTGATTTGTGCAGATTCCTAACACACTCTAAAAGAGGCTGGAAGAAACTAATTGTTTCTGATAATGCTCAGTTTGATACACTGTTTAGCAGTCAGTGTCTATTTACACTGGGTGTGTTAAATAACTGAGTTACTCAGAGCCTATCAGTAAAAGAACCCACTTAACGGCATGCTCAATTCTGTATGCTGAGAATTCTTACTCAGCTTGGTTACTTAATGCAACAGATATGTGTCTGTATTGTAATAAAAATTATAGAAACAGTGCCTTTTTGCCTTTGTTAAGACCATGGGGGGGGGGGGGGATTTTCAACTTTGTCAAACAAATCGGTATGTAGCAGTGATTTTGGCATTTTCAAGCGGTCATTATGCCTATTTCATTATTAAATAATCGTGCTAATTTGATTTCCGAAATTATGTTGATTTATGAAATAATGTTACTATCGTAACGGGCATGTGCTATTTCTTATGTTTGTGTTTAAAAGGAAATCCTTGTTAATTGTCATAATTTATCAGGAGTTAATTTGCACTTGGAAAAGGAAGGTTTTAATTAACGAAAACGTTTATAACTCAACTTGAAACCGTATTTAAGTTCTTTGGTGTTAAAAAATAGAATAAAAAAGCTACAGTATGGCTTTGCTGAGAAAGGCAGCAGTAGCTAAATAAATACCATTATTTGTACCCAGTGTATTGTTACAAAAATAACCAATGCAAATCTATATACATACAATATATGGCAATTGACCTCTATTGTAGATTTTATTTGAATTATACAAATACAAACCATTTCATTATACAAAGAGTAAAGTAATGAAATCTTGGTATAGAAAACGGCATTCTAGATATTACAATAAAATTTTGTTACAGGTGATTGTGGATTTGCAATGCGTCCTTGGTTTTTAACACCTGTGTCTAATCCACACACGAATGGAGAACAGGCATACAATAGGAGACACAGATCCGCTAGGAATGTGATTGAGCAGACCTTTGGTTTACTAAAAATGAGGTCTCAGTGTCTCTACAAATCAGGTGGTGTGCTTCAATACGACCCCCAAACTGGGTAGGATCTTCGTAGCGTGTTGTATCCTGCACAACATAACTATACATCAACAACTGCTGGGTGACCAAGAAATGTTTGACGCACTTGAGGAAGGTGAGGAGGAAGGAATGCTTCAACTTGGATCATTGGAGCCTCCTCAGAATATTCCACCCGGAGAAGCCATCAGCATATTTGTAATGTTGTCAGACTCGCCCCACACTTTATGTACAAAGTACACTTTCACCTTCACACGTTTGTATGCATATGAAATGTTCTTATAATACTGTAAGTGCTCGGTGGCTACTTCTAATCATGTTTAATTTATTTATCGCGGAGGTGAGCAAAGAGTCCCAGAGAAAATGTATTCAACATGATTAGACGAATTCACAGAACAATTAAAACAATGTTGTGGCAAAGTGCCCCGCCCCTGGGCTCTTTATTTGTGTTGTATGTTACATGTAGTGTGTTAATGTTGGTGTATAGTCATTGGTACACAGGATATAAATGGGTCTGTGTAACACAAGTGTTTAAAATGTATATTTGTATTTAGGCATGAGGATTGCACAGCACTTCACGTGCAGGTAAAATGTAATAATTTGTGAGCACAGGGAATTGCACTTATTAATTCACGTGCAGTTGTACCAAGACTCCAGCTGAATGATTGATTAGCAATCGAGTCTCGGTACAGCTGCATAAAAGCAGCATGTTTTCACTCACTCGGGGTTGTGTGTTCGGTGAGTGGAGAACGGGATTTGAGACGGAGGTAATAAGAATAGTTAATAGTTAAAATAAAAGCTCACCATGTTTTGTCTGTATAGTTAGTTTTGTTTGGCTACGAGTGCACTGCCCTGTGTCTTGTTTGTCTTTCAACCTTTTATTTTCTGTCTGTTTCGTTATTAAATACTGAACGAGAACAATTGCTCAGCTGTACCAAACCCCACCTCTCTGTTGTTTATTTCCTGGTTCCTGGTTCTGGTCTGACATCACCCACTGCAGCCAGGGTTAGCGAGTTTTTTTTTATTGTAATTTTAAAAGCTTAAAAAATATATAATGAAGTGCTACATACATGATGTACATGTATAATAACTAACAACAACAAACACCAGTGGCACTTTGAATGTATTTATTTATAGCCTACAATCGTACACACTAAAGTACAGACAAAAGTGGAGGTCAGTATAAAAAAATAAATTCCAACCAAGCCCCATCCAAAATAAAATGGCCAATTAAAATACTATTTTTTCCTTCTCTACCTGCATGTCAGCCAGTGCCTATCTCTGACACCTGCTGCACCACAGCCTGGCGATTTTCAACCATACGACTCTGTGGTCGTTAGGTTTTGCACAACTACCAGCTGATGCCCTTGTTGGTCCTTCATGGTATCCAATATCTTGATGATGTAACCTTGCCCATTATTTACCTCCTTCTGTGCATTTAGCAAGTGAAACAGAACATCTCCGATATCAGCTGTGGTATTCATCTGGCAGGGGAAGAAGTCCAGCTTGCAGGTGCAATTGGAGGGAATGACCTCCTGTTTTGATCGGATATTATCGCTGCCCTTATTCTAGGTGGTGTGCTGGGAGAGGGTGATGGTGCATTGTTTTGGAGCTCGCATCCTTTTGAATTTGAGCAGCTGCACAAATTAGGAACACAGCTCTGTACCTTGTATTGTAATATTAAATATATAGACATTTTTTTATTGTATTTTGTTTTTTATTTATCACCAAATAAAATTGCAAAATGCATGTTCAAAGAGTTGTATATAGTAATCCGTGGCAAAATATCCACCCGAATGAGAGTAAATGACTAATGGGGTTTAAGGTTTTTCTTGTTTTGTTTTTGTTTTCATCTATGCCGTCTGATTTTTACCCACACACCAGATAATTGTAAATCAGCGTATTATGCTTCCATTCGTTCCCCTTATCTCGTCGTTGAGACAAAAAGTGATGTGCGTGACCTCATCGACTCAATTTCAAAGCATTACATTGATTTTATTAACACATTCCATCTGAAAATCTATTGCTACTAAAGCTATCACTTTCAAATGCTGATGTTTGAACCCCCCCCCCCCATTTACTGTATTTGTACACAGTGACACACTACAAAAAAAATTATGAAACGGATCATATAATTATACAATATTTTTTGGTAAGTTGTTTTAGCCGGTGTAGAAGGTTCTTTTTTAACTAATCAGTGTATTTTTTTATATATATAAAAGACATCTGTTATCTTCCAGCTTACCAAATTTAACACGTACGAATTTAAACTGTATGGTTTCTCCCCTGCTAAGTGTTAATTTTGTTTTATAGACAGCATCGAAGATGAATTGGAATTGGCCACTGTCCGCTACCGTCCTGAGGGCCTGCAACAGCTGGAGGCACAAACACGATTCACAAAGAAGGAGCTTAAAATCTTCTACAGGGGATTCAAAAACGTAAGCACATTAATCCTCTATCAGTTTGTATGTGAATAAACGACTTAATTACCGTTGCTTTTGAAACTATCTGGAAATAGTTGCTATCATTGTTGGTTAACATAGGAGGTAGGATAGGGCTCAATCTAATGTTTGCCACCTAGTTTGAATTTCCGTTTAGAAGTGGTGGTCGGGATGATGGGGAGTAGTGTACTATTTGAGGGTTCCACTCTAATAATTATCTGAAAACTGTCTCATGGAATTGAACTAATCTCCCAAACCGTGTCTGTCACAATCTTATTCCTTTTCAGTAAAGTACCTTGGGTAAATGCCAATGTAATCAAAAGGCAGCCACACAGATTGTGTTATTGCTTTGATTAGTTTAATTGATTGACAGTATTTCTGGATGTAAAAGGGCTGAAAAGGAGGGTGTCATTCAATTGAATCTTGAAAGCAGGCTTTTTTTTTACTCAATTATAGGAACAGTGGTTCATTTTGTATCTAGGATGTGTGGGATTCAGTTTCTAAAATGTATTTTGTTCTTAAACACTTAAACAATATACTGTCCACTAACAAATTGCAATGCTATTTTATGGCACTTTCACACCTAGTTCGTTTGACCCTTTGATGCAGATTGAAGTGCAGTTCGGTTATATATGAAACCACCGTGAACCACATGCTCGCATCAGGATGCACATCGAACCAAGTGAAACAAGATCACTTCACACGGTGGTCTTGGTTTGCTTGGAAGTGGACTCAGCACATTTGCCACTTTGCTCCTTTTCAATTTTTTGCAATGTGAAACCAAACGTATTCCAGTTCACTTGGAAACAAGACTCCAAACAGCGAAGCAAATTATTATTATTATTATTATTATTATTATTATTATTATTATTATTATTATTATTATTATTATTATTATCTGCTTGAAATGTCTTCTAAACACCAGCCTCAATATATATACAGTATATATATATTTTTTTTTTCTGATCGTGACACTGCGTGCTCTGTTTCTTCGGCAATGATTTGATGTTGCATGCACCAAATAAACCAAGAGAACATGGACAACAGCACATCACGTCAAGTATGATGGAAAAGGTTTTTCCCAGAGAGAATTTCCTCTCTAGTAATCAGCAAGAGAGCCAAGTGCATTTTTAAAAATGCAATGTGAATCCAAAAGAAATCTGGTCTGGATGAAGCTCCAAGTGAACCAAAAGTTCACTTGAAGTTCTCTGGTGTGAAACAAACTGAAGCAGACCTGAAAAAAAAAAAATCGGTTAGCACATTTTCACACTTAGTTCGCTTGTGTGATCCACACCAGAAAAAATCAAGCAAACTTGAGTTTCTTTTTAAGGTGCATTTAAATGTGTTTGTTTAGTAAGGTGACCAGACGTCCATTTTAGACAGGACAGTCCCACTTTTGGAACTGATCTCAGTGTCCCCTGAAACTTTCTTGGGATGGTCATTTCATCCTGTTTCCCCCCCCCAGAGTGTTGTTGTGCCGGTAACAGAATATTGTGTTTTCATGCAGGCTGCTGTGTTACTACCATATCTGACTTATTACAGTACAATGACACTTGATAAGGTTGATCGACCAGTAAAAAGTGACTGCACAGTACCGTGCAAATCTGGAGAATTACTGAACAATCAACGTTCATAATTGTAACCAATCACAGAGAATCGCAGTTGGGTTTATCCAATGTCTGTTGCTAAAACGAACAGACGGCCATCCTCATCTGAATCACCCTCACTGCCTAAATAGGTCTGACTACTGTAGTCTAACAGTAACGGTTCATACAGGTACCATCTATATTGTGTTGGAACTCTTCATCCATGATATGTGTATATCTGCGTGCAAACCACTTTGCTTCCTATAGGAGACAACTGCGAAAATCAACACTGTCATGTCACATCACTGTCATATTTACAACGCAACACACTGAAGCTTGTCGTGGTCTGAGCACTTTGTGCATCAAAATATGAAAAAAGTAGAAACATATTTTCTATTGAAATAAGTCTATATTCACTTTCAGATCACCACAGAAACATGTTAGTGAATAATTTATGAACTAGTTATTTTCACATTTGCGTGTTGTGTGATAATGTTTAAATACAGGAAAGGCCTGGTTTGCAGATTAGACACTGGAGGATAGCAAAGAGACAGATTTCCATTACAGTAGATGTTAAGACTTCTTGCTGATATTGGACAGCTCTCTCGCTAAGATAAGCCTCAACTAAGACACAGATCACTAATGTGATCCATCTGCGTTTCCTTCCATCTGATGATGTAGATATCCTTCTGCCTGGTGTTGATGGCTGAAGTGGCACCTTACATCCTTGGTGTTTCGTCGACTAGCCCACAATACCTTGAGAGGGCTCAACAGCATCACCCCCCTCATTCAGTTGTAATGTCATACTTTTATTTGCTTGTGATAGTTTTGCTATTATGCTTAAAGAATATGCTTGCTGCAATAGTAATTCAATCTTTAACACTATTAGCATCATTTCACTGAATAGCCCCGTGCTGCGCCAGTTATTAAGTCAGCCTTTGCCAGGGCAGAGCCCTGCGTATAAATAGGGGGCAGGGCAAAGCTGGGCTGGTTAAATGAAATGTTTTGGGATTATGGTTTGGGTGATTTAAGATATATGTATTGTTGTGTAGTTAAATGTGGTCTGGTAGAGGTAATTGTAGCAGTTCGCCTCTGCCAGATATCTCACGTGAATGCGTGGTCGGTAGCAAATTAATTAACAGATGGGCTGTCAAACACGCAGATTTAAAATTGGACAGATAAAATCTGGAGATAGTAACATGTATAAAAACTGGTAGCTTTTGCTGATCGGGCTGAGTGTTCAAGGAGGAACATGAGCGAGCGAGAAAGTGATCGAGACCTGAAAGGGATCACAACAAAAGTAAAAAGCGAGGAAAACAAACAAGTGCTACGCGTGCTGGAAGGAACAGCATGCTAATGTTATAGGATCAGTGATGGCGACTGCCCAGTCTGACCTAAGTATTGTTTTGTTTTATGTGTTCGACTTTGTTTTGTTTAAACCTTTTTATTTTGCTCGGTGAGCTGTGTGTTTTTGTAAAGGTGCGTTATTTATTTTTGGTTGCAAAAAAATACGTGCACCGGTGCTTTCAACCAGCAGTACCTGGGTCAACTTCCTGATCTGGGGACATCACCATAACTGTCCTGCCACACCCCTTTGTATTTTTTTTTTTTGTGATGTGCTGTTGTGTACATGTGACATTAGGTCACTGTTGTCTGGTGGTGTGTATGTTTGTTTTTTGACAAGCCCCGCGTTGCGTATGTGCAACAATGGGAGACACTTTTCTTGGTGCTTGCTGAAGTACATCACCCTACGATTTTCTTTGCTGTTTGGAGCAGTTAGTTTTCAAGTGAACTGAAATGCGTTTTGTTTCACATTGCAAAAAGTCGAAACAGAGCAAAGTGGCAAACATACCAACTCCCCTTCCAAGAGAAGCAAAACTACCATTTCAAGTTATCTCGGTTCACTTGGTTTGATGCACATCCTGGTGTGATTGTGTGGTTCTCAGAGGTTTCGCATATCACTCCAAGAGAACCAAACCACACTTCAATTTGCATCATACAATCAAACGAACTAAGTGAACCACGATTCGAGTCACTTTCAAGTAGGTGTGAAAGTGTCATATCTCTCAAGCACACTGCATACTGCAGAATTGGGTAAGGTTATATAGTTGCCAAATAGTGGACAACTAAAGACATAGTAGGGGTAAAAGTCAAGTTACAAAACTAATCTGAGACAAGGTAGGTTTTCGTTCCAACTAAAAAGTGGATTAAACAGTGGCCCTTATTTTGATTTCTGTTTCTAGTAATTTGTGTGTCTTAATATTTAGTTCCTTTGCTTTATTTTTTGGTTAATGCATGTCATTTTCTCTTTCATACAAAATTGCGACTATAAACTCCTACACATACAGCATTGGAATTTATTATAATGGGAGTCCTGAAAACATATGGTAGAATATACAGAGACTATGTTGTTTGTAACAATTAACATCAATAGTCTTTTTTTTGTCTCTGCCTGCTGTTTTTAGAAATAAAATTCACATCTAATTCAATCAAAAGCTAGTAACACAGTTAAAAAAATAAAATGCAGCCCAAGATTAAATAAATTAGAAATAATGTAACACACTTCATAGCTTATAAATTAAACCAAATACTATGTTGTTCACTCTCAGATATCTACTAACAGACATAACGGCTTTTGCTCTCTTACTGACTTACTATAGGCTGGAATCAAAGCAGAGACCAAAGGGTGAACAATATGTTAGAAACGAGTTAAGCTTTAAACACAAAAATAAATATGACTTTTTCCCCGGGGTTATTGGGTAGAAAATATTGCAGAAATAAAATGCTACCGTATGAATAAACCATTTCCACCTTTCACTGCAAGGTCACCTCAGGTGTTTTGGATTATTCCTTTGACTTCTTTCACATTATTTTACAATATATTATGCATTTCCCAACCGAGTAGTCTCCCTGCTGCTAAATTACATACACCTCCCACAACCTGAATGAATTAAAGTGCCTAAATGGCATTTTGAAATTAGACTTAATTGTTGGGTTTACAACATTTGTTTTGACATGAGTTGCTTCAGTAGTGTAACTAAATGAATTGGCACAGCTGGCGATATAAAGTGGTAGTCACAGAACAGTCTGATAAAGTGATTTCTTACTTACTGTTTCTTTGTAAATATTTATGAATTTCCAGTTTTGTGCTTATTGGAAGATTGAAAATAGTTTGAAGGAAATTTCATACATTAGCACTTTTCAAATGAAAACAGAATCCTTTAAAGGTTTCTTTCTCATATTGCTGTATGCATAATTTGAGTCATATAAAATAACTGTAAATTAATTTGTTTTCTAATACCCCTGCACAGCATCTTGGAATGCAAATTATCATAAACAGTTACTGAAAAAGAATGAGATCAGAGGAAAAAAAAAAAAAAAAAAAAAAAAACTGTTCTGAATCATTATTGATCTGCAGATTCCTTTTTTGTTCCCTTACATGTATTATAATATTTGTGTCTTTCTCACTCAAAAACAAAACTCTGTTTATAATACAGTAATAGACTTTCCATTTTAAATTTAGCAAAATTGTGGTCCTGGCAGAAAACTCGCTTTAACCTTAGATCAAATCACATAAACATCAAGGATCCGTTATGTATCCGCTGTGCGCCAAAGTTCGCCTCCTCCTGTCTTTTTGGCTTTGTCTGAGGGGAGAATAGCTATCCTGCCCCCATGCCTATGGCTTCCCTGCGGTCAGCCTCTCCACTTATCTGTGAGCTAATTTATGGGCCGGGGCACCTTGATAGGCAAGGCCAAAAGCCAAATAATGCAGTGTAAAATATGTATAATGTAGTAGCATTATCTAGTCTATGTTTTAAAAAAATATATCTTATTGCATTAGTTTCCCGACTGAGCTGAAAGTGTTTATTAGCCCTTTAGGCTGTGATGGGTTACCTTTGATTGAAAACAATTCATAAAAGTATTAGTTTGTATACTGTTTGAAAATATACTATATACAGGAATGTATGTAGTCATTATGATAAATTAAAATGGAATTCTGTGGCAGTGTGCCCTTCCCCTGTGTGCATTTATGTGCGGTGTGTGGTGTATTAATGTTTGTGTATATGTATTGGTGCACAGGATATAATGTAGGGTTAGGTAGCACGAGTGTTATAAAGTGTATATTTGTATTTACACACGAGGATGGCAGATGTTTGGAAGTACAGGAAGTGAAGCAAGGGTGAATGTTTCCTTCACTCTAGGATGAGAGAGAGCGAGAGAGATTGATGAAGAATCAAAGATAAGAATTGATAACAATTACTATCATGCAGGCCAGCACTATACTTCTTGTGTGTTTAGTGTTCGTCCAGTTTGTTAGTGTCTATCTGTTTTGGCCATTTTGTGTTCAAACCTTTTATTAATTTATTATTTACAATAATAAAAGTGCAAGTAGTGCACAGTCTGCTGTCTGCTGTGGATTTCCTTTACTTTCACTCACCTTGTCACCTCTCAGTGCCGTGTTTCTTCCGGGTCTGACGTCACAGTACAGGCTAGCTTGCCACAAATTCCCTTCAGCAATTTACTCAAATGTTGCTTAAGAGTAAATCTTGATAAGTAAACCCAGCTTGTATATTTCAGTTAAGTCATTATTGTATTTCACAGTCTAGTTGGAAAGCAATTTACACGCATAATAAAATAATCCAGGAATGTTCTGTAGTCATGGACAAACATACCACTTTGGAATTGCTCCAGGATTTCAGTGCAATCATGACAATACAGTAACACAACAGCAAAACACATAGAAAGCCACAGACAGGGTACTGACCAAATCAGTTCCAGTGCAGTCATGACAATACAGTAACACAACAGCAAAAAATAGAGTCTGTCCCAGATGAGGGTTACTGACCAAATACAGGATTTCAGTGCAATCATGACAATACAGTAACACAACAGCAAAACACATAGAAAGCCACAGAGATACTGTCCAGATACTAACATGATAACAAACCTATAGCTGTAAGGATCAGATGTAGAAAGACACTCTGGACCATGAGAATCCTCTCATTTTCCTAGAATGGCTATTGATGTCTATACCAGTCCACATTAATCAACGGGCTGTAATTACAGTAAGCTAATATATTGCAATATAAAGACACTGCGGCAGAGATAGCAGATTACATTTAATGTGTTGTTTGTTTAGCTTACTGCTATTGTTGCTGGGCTGAAGACTTTCAAGATGTATTTGATGATGAGTTTGCAGAACATTTTCTGGCAGTCAGTGGGACCATTGATATATTTTCATTTCAAACTTTTGCCTGTGTGGATGTGTTAAAACAAAAATGTGCAATAAAACAGATGTTAGTCTGGGAATGATTCCAATTAAAGAGCATTTGAATTGGAACATTATTGTTTGTTGGTATTGTAAAGAACAACAGATGGCAGCTGAACATTACATTTTATAATGTATTTACAGAACCACTGCCCCAGAGTTCAAAGGCTCTGTACTGCAGACCCTTTGAATGACACTGGAAGAGCGTGTGATTTTTGATATCAGTAGTAGAAAGTATTAGAAGCACAGTGTAAAAAAGTGTTTTTTTTTTTTTTTCAAATATTTTGTGTGCAATTGTAAAAATTAAAAAAAAAAGACTAATGTTTGCCTAAATGTATGCAAAAATGTTGTTATTTATTTTGCAGGAACATCCACATCAACGTGGAGAATATGTTAAAAATGCAAGCAATTCAGTTTCTTATCTTTCCTTCCTATTCAGAAAAGGAGGCATCCACAAAAGATTTAAAATAAACAATTCTGTATTGCATTTGACAAATGCTCATGCCCATAATGAAACTTAATATAATCTTCCCCATGGCCTCGTCCGTCGGCGCTCGATAGCTGCCCCTATGCGCTGACCGATCTATGATGTAATGTATATTGATTGAATGACAACTAATGACAGCAGGCAGTACAAGTGGCACTCTGGGCCACCTTCCCCCTAGACAAGGCATGCTGCATAGTGGAGGCAGGGGAGGAGGATGACCAAAGAAATGACAAGGAGGCGTAGACGAGAAGGCTGTTTAAAGGAACAGTTTGATTACGCATGTAATTAGTGGGTGGATTCTCCTTTCAGAAACACATAGGCCCATATTCATAAAACTTACTGTCTCCTTTATCATGTCTAATAGTGTTTAGCATGACAGTATTTCATCGGGTGAAACGCCATTTAGCGTCAGAAAACTTCACTCATCGTGACGTTTTTCTTACTTGCTGTAAGAAAATGCCAGGCTTCGGTGTGCTTCTGTGGACTGTACGTCAAGGGGAGTGAGACGACCCCGCAGATTTCAGCTGCGACTTGTGCTGTGTCAAACGACCTTAATACAGAACGTTGCATCAAAGCGTCAATGTCAAGTGTGAACTTCATTTTTTAGAATACTAGACATCCTATGGAGGCATTCACACTGGACACGTCGCGTAAAAACGCAGGCGTCAAAAATAGACCTTGGCCTATTTTTCTCTGCGCGTTGGCCATAGATTTGTCTCTCTAACCAATCACACTATAGCTCTCACCCCCTCGTTGGCATGACAATAAATAAACAGGTAGCCCCTACTGTATTTCATAAACACAAACAGAGATTGGCTTAATAAAAATGAACGATTTAAAACAGTAGATACTGCCGAAATGAAGTTTCCTTAAAGATAATGGAAACAAATAGAGCTACAGTAAAGAAAAAAGAAAACTTTCAATGATTTTTAACAGCAACACAAAATGAGACCCGATGTGTTAAAAAAAACACTTCCATCTGAATTAAATGAACACATGCATAATATATATATATAATATATATACATATATATATATCTATGATATATATTATATATATATATATAATATATATATAATTGTATTAATAATGACTATAAAATGTAATAAATTGTTTTAAAATATGAGTATATCTCGGGACACAAAGTTTCAAAAATACACATTGATCTTTAAACATGAATCACATATGTCAATTTTTTAAGATTAAGAACTTCAAGCATAGCCTGTATATTAAAAATCAGCAACATACATTAATGATTCTGTTCTGGTTAAAGTGCTACAGCAAGCCGAAAGTAAAGTCCTATACTGTTAAGAACATAAGAAAGTTTACAAACGAGGAGGCCATTCGGCCCATCTTGCTCGTTTGGTTATTAGTAGCTTATTGAACCCAAAATCTCATCAAGCAGCTTCTTGAAGGATCCCAGGGTGTCAGCTTCAACAACATTTCTGGGGAGTTGATTCCAGACCCTCACAATTCTTAGTGTAAAAAAGTGCCTCCTATTTTCTGTTCTGAATGCCCCTTTGTCTAATCTCCATTTGTGACCCCTGGTCCTTGTTTCTTTTTTCAGGCTGAAAAAGTCCCTTGGGTCAACACTGTCAATACCTTTTAGAATTTTGAATGCTTGAGTTAGGTCGCCACGTAGTCTTCTTTGTTCAAGACTGAACAGATTCAATTCTTTTAGCCTGTCTGCATACGACATGCCTTTTAAGCCCGGAATAATTCTGGTCGCTCTTCTTTGCACTCTTTCTAGAGCAGCAATATCTTTTTTATAGCGAGGTGACCAGAACTGAACACAATATTCAAGATGAGGTCTTACTAGTGCATTGTACAGTTTTAACATTACTTCCCTTGATTTAAATTCAACACTTTTCACAATGTATCCGAGCATCTTGTTAGCCTTTTTTATAGCTTCCCCACATTGTCTAGATGAAGACATTTCTAAGTCAACAAAAACTCCTAGGTCTTTTTCATAGATTCCTTCTCCAATTTCAGTATCTCACATATGATATTTATAATACACATTTTTATTTCCTGCGTGCAGTACACACTTTTCTCTTAAATGCCATTTGCCATGTGTCTGCCCGTTCTGAATCTTGTCTAGATCATTTTGAACGACCTTTGCTGCTGCAACAGTGTTTGCCACTCCTCCTATTTTTGTGTCGTCTGCAAATTTAACAAGTTTGCTTACTATACCAGAATCTAAATCATTAATGTAGATTAGGAATAGCAGAGGACCTAATACTGATCCCTGTGGTACACCACTGGTTACCACACTCCATTCTGAGGTTTTTCCTCTAATCAGTACTTTCTGTTTTCTACATGTTAACCACTCCCTAATCCATGTACATGTGTTTCCTTGAATCCCAACTGCGTTCAGTTTGAGAATTAATCTTTTGTGCGGGACTTTGTCAAAAGCTTTCTGGAAATCTAAATAAACCATGTCATATGCTTTGCAATTATCCATTATCGATGTTGCATCCTCAAAAAAATCAAGCAAGTTAGTTAGACACGATCTCCCTTTCCTAAAACTATGTTGACTGTCTCCCAGGACCCTGTTACCATATAGGTAATTTTCCATTTTGGATCTTATTATAGTTTCCATAAGTTTGCATATAATAGAAGTCAGGCTTACTGGTCTGTAGTTACCTGGTTCAGTTTTGTTTCCCTTTTTGTGGATCGGTATTACGTTTGCAATTTTCCAGTCTGTCGGTACCACCCCTGTGTCAAGAGACTGCTGCATGATCTTGGTTAGCGGTTTGTAAATTACTTCTTTCATTTCTTTGAGTACTACTGGGAGGATCTCATCCGGCCCAGGGGATTTGTTTATTTCAAGAGCTCTTAGTCCCTTTAACACTTCTGCCTCAGTTATGCTAAAGTTATTTGAAACTGGGTAGGAACTGGATGACATGTGGGGCATGTTGTCAGTATCTTCCTTTGTAAAAACTTGTGAAAAGTAATCATTTAATATATTTGCTATTTTTTTTTCTTCATCTACAATTTTGCCATTTGTATCTCTTAAACATTTAATCTCCTCTTTGAATGTTCACTTGCTGTTGTAGTATTGGAAAAACATTTTGGAATTGGTTTTAGCTCCCTTAGCAATGTTCATTTCTATTTCTCTCTTGGCCTTTCTAACTTCCCTTTTGACTTGCGTTTGCAGTTCCGTGTACTCTTTCTGGGTACTTTCTTTTTGGTCCTTTTTTAATGCTCTGTAAAGTGCCTTTTTTCTCTTAATATTTTTTTTTTTAAATTGATCTATTAAACCATTTTGGCAATTTAGTTTTACATTTAGATTTGTCTACTTTAGGGATGTAATTGTTTTGCGCCTCTAGTACTACATTTTTGAAGAACAACCATCCTTCTTCTGTGGGTGTTTTCTCTATTTTACTCCAATCTACTTCTGTTAGTCTCTGTTTCATACCTTCATAGTTTGCTTTTCTAAAATTGTAAACCTTAGCTTTAGTCATTACTTTTGGGGATTTAAAAAACACTTCAAATGAGACCATGTTGTGGTCTGAGTTTGCCAGTGGTTCTCTGACCTCTGTTTTAGTTATTCTGTCTTCGTTATTTGAAAAGACTAAATCAAGGCATGCCTCCCCTCTAGTTGGTGCCTTGACAAATTGTGTTAGGAAGCAGTCATTTGTCTTTTCCACCATTTCAATTTCATCCTTCGTGCTACCCACCGGGTTTTCCCATTTTATATGGGGGAAGTTGAAATCCCCCATTAGTATGGCTTTTCCTTTCCTACACGCATTTATAATGTCATTGTATAACAAATTATTTTGCTCACCGTCTGAATCTGGCGGTCTATAGCATGCTCCTATTATTATGCCCTTTGAATTTTTGTCCGTTATTCTGACCCATATTGATTCGACTTTATTTTCTTTGTCCAGGTTTAACACCTGGGCTTCAAGACTGTTTTCTTATGTATAGCGCTACCCCTCCTCCTCTTCTGTCCTGCCTGTCTTTCCTATACAGTGTATACCCACAAATATTATATTCGTCCCCATCACTCTCAGACAACCACGTTTCTGTAACACCTATCACATCATAGTTACTTGTTAGTGCAGTAGCTTCAAGTTCTAGAATTTTGTTTCTGATACTTCTAGCATTTAGATAAATACATTTAATGGTTGTCTTACCTGAGTTGTTGTTCTTGTTTTGATGCGGTCTCCCTTCTGTTTTTTTGTTGATTTCTCCCCCCTTCCTTTCTAGTTTAAATGCTTCTGAACCTGCTCAAGGATCTTTTCTCCGAGTAGACTGGTTCCCTTGTTATTTAAGTGCAGTCCATCCCGTCTATACAGATAGTCCTCGTTGTAGAATGTGGTCCAATGATCAAGATAGGTGAAGCCTTCCCGTGTGCACCACATCTTCAGCCATGCGTTTTGATTAATTATTTCCAGCTGTCCATATGGTCCTTTGCAAGGTGCCGGTAGTATACCAGAAAATACCACAGTTTTGGTTTTCTCTTTTAATTTCCTTCCTAGCTCTCTGAATTTGTTTTGCAGGGATTTTGGTCTGTCTCTTCCAATGTTGTTTGTACCGATGTGGACGACTACTACCGGGTCGTCTCCTGTTCGTTCTAGGAGCCTGTCCACGTTTTCAGTGATGTGCTTGACCGAGGCTCCCGGAAGGCAGCACACTGTTGTAGTAAGGGGGTCCAAACTGCGAATTGAACTTGCTGTGTTTCTCAATATGGAGTCCCCAACAATCATGACCTCCCTTCTTTTTGCTGTCTGGTCACCACTGTCAATAGGGTCCTGGATGTTGTTCCTTTCGTTCTCTTGTTGTTGGTTCTGCTCATCAAAATTCTGAAGTGACTCAAATTTGTTGGTTGTTTTGATTTCTGGTGGTTGTGTTGGACGAAGTTTCTTTTTTACCCTGTTCTGCCTACCTGAACCCAGCTGTTCTGACCTTCTATCTCCCTGGTGGCTTTCAGTCTGTTAGGGGTGATGCAGACTTCCATGAATTGTGGGTGTGCCAGTAGCTCAAGATCCTGTTGCTATCTCACTTCTTCCAGCTCCATTTCTAGCATACTAGTTTATGCAAATCCTGGATCGCGCGGCACTTTACGCACACTTGGTTTACTCCGCTGGGTTTTCTCGATTTCCCACATCAAGCAGGTGTCACAGATTACTGGCTTGAAGACCATGTTGAGGGTTTTTTTTTTTTAAGTTTAGTTTCTTCTGCAGCCGTCAAACTGCTTCTAAACTGCTCTGTACTTTTTCCACGCCTGTACTTCTCCCACTCACTGTCGCTGGGAAGACTGCCTCGTTTAACTGCGTTGTTCTGCTGTGCTGTTGGCTCCTCCCCTCGCCCGTGTCTCAGAACGGCGCTGAATTTGAATCAGCTGCTCCGAGTTTCAGCTTGTTTGTTATCAGAAAAAGACACGCGGCTGTTTGACTTTGAGCTGCTGCTGTGTTTCCCCAATGTCCTCTGTTTTCTGATTAAAGCAATTAAAGATGCAATTTCTCCTTACTGCTTCTAAACTGCTCTGTACTTTTCCACGCCTGTACTTCTCCCACTCGCTGTCGCTGGGAAGGTTTTTTGCTTGTGTTACTCAAGTAATGTACTAAACTGTTGCTTGTTTTACTTATTTTGCATGTATGGTGACTCAGATGTAGTTAAAAACAGATGGAAGAGCTTGCGGGACAACTTTTCTCGAAAAGCAAAAAACTAAGAAAGAGCAGGCAGTAAGAAATATAAAACCATAGAAATACAGGCTGCGCATGCAGTTTTTGGAGCAGCATTTGGAAATTAAGATGCAGAGAAACGTAAACAGAAGTAGGGTTATTATTATTATTATTATTATTATTATTATTATTATTATTATTATTATTATTATTATTATTAGTAGTAGTAGTATATGCCGATTGTGTGCGCTGTGTTATTTTATTTATTTGTTTTAACTATGGCTGTTGCTTATTTTAAGGGACAGTGCTCCATCATACACATGAACGAGAATTAATCGGTATGTAATTTAATAATAATAGAAGTTTGCTGTTTCTTGTGTTCTGATTATTTGGATGCTTGTTTGTGTTGTACGTTCTGCAGTTTTAATTTAACAACAAACGTTTAGTTTTTTTTTTTTTGCCTGCAGCAGAAGAATCAGCTGCCTCGTCAGTGCGAGGTGTTTTTCTTTTTAACCAGCGCTTCATTTCCTTTTTTTTAAAGCAAAAGTCGCCACTTGCAAAACAACACCTAGATAAATGTAATATCGTATTGGAAACGTGAGCTGTGACAACACGTTACATTTTTTGTGGCTACAGTTCTTTTTCAGGAAGGCATGTGCTTATAACCTATATAAAAAAGTGTTTTGTTTTGTTTAGTTTTTTTCTTTTTTTTTTTTTTTTTTTTTTTTTATATCAAAAAGTGTATAACAACCTACACTAACCTCTCACTCACGTCCAGCACCTGTGTGTGCAATTATTATTATTTTTAAAACTGACATCTCGATATTTCGGACAACCTGTCTGTCTGCAGATATGTTCCATAGCCATAACGGGAAGGTGTAAACAGATGGTGTATGCCATTGATGTCTGAGTAGGAGACATGGCTTATTTGTATACCTCTGACAAGTGGTTACATAAAATATCTCTGTAACTTTTTGCGTTGGAAAATCACATCTAAAACCATTACCGGCCGGTAAAATAAACCAGGCCATAGTTTTATAAGTCACATTTTAAATACTGCCCAGTAATTATTTTTACTAGCCGAAAATTACCACCATCTTTTATTAGTATTGCCATAGTTTCCTTATGGTTTATTTGTGGTTGAAAGAATGTTACCCCACCCGTCAACCCTGTATTTCCAATTGGCATCTATTTGGTATGAAATCATTGACAGTGAATCTGGTAACATACTTCCTCAGTTCTCCCAACTTCCCAAAATTCCCTTTCTTCTCCAGGTGACACACATTCTATAACAGTTAATGTGGCAGAGTGAGAGCTCTGCCCATGTATTTTAATTGTTGTTTGGTGGTGGTTGGCCAGGGATGGGGTTCATTCCTCTATGCCAAAAACATGTGAGAATGTGGCTGGAGACTTAATTAGATCATTGCTAATTACTGATTAATTAGTCTCCAGCCACATCCCATAAAATGAGAGTCCAGGGCTCCATTTGGAGAGTTTGGTGAGTGAACCTATGTTGTCTTTAAAAGTTCAGTGAAGGCTTTGTCCAGCCTGAACAGTTTTTGTATTTTTGTTTAAACCTTTATTTTGCCCTTGTGCCTTTTTGTTTGTACTTTTGTGTTATTTTGGTTTATTAAAGCATGCTTTGGTGCTTGTACTGCTGTTTCCTGGCTTCAGTCTCTGTCTAGCTGTTATCCTGTCACAGTTAAATAAATAACAATTCATTTTTTTCTGGTTAAAGGAATAATGCAGTTATCTGTAAAAATCAGTTGTTTTTACAAGCTAAACATTCAGTCAAATATAATTAACATTCTGGTAATCATTATAGCCTCCAATTTTTCTGCTCTTCTGAAGACAAATCTGTCTTAATATTGCTGTCACAAAGATAAAGAATATCCATAAAACACATTTAATGCAATGATTCCCCCCAGCCCCCCCCCCCCCCCCCCCTCCTTTTTTTTTTTCTTTACGTAAAATGTATTTGGCTTCACAAATATTTGCACATGACTTGCTAAATGCTGGTATAATTATATGTCTTGTCATTATGCTAATACTGGCAGCTACTGTGTCTATTGTCTTGAAGATGAACACAGAAACATTTTTCACTTCAAATGAACATTTTCTGAATAATCAGTAACTAACTAGAATGCTTATTTTCACTGACTGATGAAAGAAAACAGAATGACAATTTTCAAATGTCAATCCCGATTTTTTTACCCTTCAGCTGTCATTATTGTAAACAGAAATAGCTCTTATATTTTTCAAAAAAGCCTGTTGTACTTCATAACAATATTCTGTACATCTATATATATATATATATATATATATTTGTTTGACGAGATGTGGGGTTGGGAAAAGTATTAATATTTTGTATTCAAAACCCTTCTCCCACAGGATTCCTGGAATCTTTGTATAATATAAAAGCAGTCTTATAACACAAATAAAAAGACTAAGAGTAAGAACACAGAAACAGAGACAGGTGAGTTTGTAGAAAGAGTTGCATTTCATCAAGAAAGAGGAAGAGAGAACAAACACAGAAGCATTTAAAATACAATTGCATGCAATATTGGTGCAAGATACTAAGCGTAATGTAGTGGACTGTCTCTGTTTCATATTTAATAAAATACATTTTACAAGAAAATAAATAAGGTGTTTTGTCAGCCGCCTTGTATGTTTTTATTTTTTTTTAAACAAAGCACTCAGCACATCCAATCAAGTCACATATTTTGAGAAATACTGAGTGTAATGATCTGTGCATTTTTTAAACTCAAATGATAATTACAATTAATTTGCTGTCTCTGAAACTTGCCGAGCGTAAAAGTGGTTTATTGGCTAATATTCTGATTTGTTGTACATAGTTATCCCCTGAATTTGATACTTACCTATGATTAAGGAAAGGAGTTGTAAGTTGAAATATTCCATTTGGACTGTTTAATGATTTATCCCTCAGCCTGGCTTTCATTTCCATTTACTTACATGTGGCCTGTCAATGTTTCTACACTCATAGCTGAATTCCTTTTTCAAAGTATGCCTTTTTAGTACTGCAAATGATTACTTAAAAAGACTCACATTAGGATTACATTTTAATGATCATGATGCTATAATGCAGTGGCTCTTAAAAAGTACCAAATACCAAATATTACATTAACTACCAAATATTATGATAACTTTGTGCAATTATTTAATGTTTATACAATGCCAAAGAACATGCATTATCTGTATCATGATGGTGGCACTTTTTAAAAGCTGCTATAAGGACAGTAGTGCCACAATTAAAATTGAATCTAAGGGTCAGTAAAAAGGTCTACCACAATAATATATGTGTCTTAAAAATACAAATGATGTGTAATTATTGCTAATTTTCAACAGGAAAGGTTATTTTTATTTGACAATAATAATAAGGCTTTAAACTTGAAATGGCAACTTTTGGAATTATGGTTGCGTCTGTACAATGGTGGTCTTAAGATGTTTTGAAAATCCATCCAAAGTAGATCAAAGAAAAATCGAATAACTTATTCCAATTTATTTTCGCACATGCTGTTTATTTTACACGCGCTATATAATAATATATATATATATATATATATATATATATATATATATATATATATATATATATACACAGTCTGGAGAAAGAGTTCTCAATTACGCCCTAATTATGCGCCCGAACAGTGTATGTTGCTGCAATGCCCGATTCCAGCCTTGCTGAAGCACCCCCAGATGAGTCAAATTTTCAGCTTTGCCCAACACCTGGTCGTCTAATGGTTAGACGGAGACCTGGAGAGGCCTACAAGCCACAGTGTCTCGCACCCACTGTGAAATGTGGTGGAGGATCGGTGATGATCTGGGGGTGCTTCAGCAAGGTTGGAATCGGGCAGCTTTGGCATGAATCAAGCCAAGTACAAGGTTGTCCTGGAAGAAAACTTGCTTCCTTCTGCTCTGACAATGTTCCCCAACTCTGAGGATTGGTTTTTCCAGCAGGACAATGCTCCATGCCACACAGCCAGGTCAATCAAGGTGTGGATGGAGGACCACCAGATCAAGACCCTGTCATGGCCAGCCCAATCTCCAGACCTGAACCCCATTGAAAACCTCTGGAATGTGATCAAGAGGAAGATGGATGGTCACAAGCCATCAAACAAAGCCAAGCTGCTTGAATTTTTGCACCAGGAGTGGCATAAAGTCACCCAACATCAATGTGAAAGACTGGTGGAGAGCATGCCAAGACGCATGAAAGCTGTGCTTGAAAATCAGGGTTATTCCACCAAATACTGATTTCTGAACTCTTCCTAAGTTAAAACATTAGTATTGTGTTGTTTAAAAATGAATATGAACTTATTTTCTTTGCATTATTCGAGGTCTGACAACACTGCATCTTTTTTGTTATTTTGACCAGTTGTCATTTTCTGCAAATAAATGCTCTAAATGACAATATTTTTATTTGGAATTTGGGAGAAATGTTGTCAGTAGTTTATAGAATAAAACAAAAATGTTCATTTTACCCAAACACATACCTATAAATAGTAAAACCAGAGAAACTGATAATTTTGCAGTGGTCTCTTAATTTTTTCCAGAGCTGTATATATATATATATATATATATATATATATATATATATATATATATATATATATATATATATATATATATATATATATAATGTTAGACTAAAAACAGGTTAAAACAGGTGTTGCATGGCAAAAGGACATCAGTTCTACATCTCCAGCCAAGCCCCACCCCTTGTTCACTGTATTTTTCACATACCTCTTTATAGGCATATAGATAAATAATCTCCTGATCACTTGTTTTACCATCAAACTCCTAAATAATGCAATCCAAGTTATTATTTTATTACTATAACATCTCAAAAAGCTCTGCAAATGTCTGTGATGTTCTTTGAGTGTTGGATACAGAAGCAGCTTTCTCCTTTGTTTGTATCTGTGTTATCTCTGTGGTGCAGGGGCTATCTGTATTGCAGGGGCAAAAACAACCCCCCCCCCCCCCCCCCCCTTTCTTTTGGCTTCATTGGGTATCACTTGACCATTGAAAGGTTTTCTCGAATTTTTCCAGAGAAAAAAATGACTAGAGACCTGTGCTTTACGTCTTTTTGACGACTGGAAAGGGAAAATTGTAATAGGACCGCAAAGGGTTAATAGTATTTACAGGCAGCGCAGAAATGTCATCCTAATCTATTCAATTAATAGACAAACCAATCCAACATAGTTACCAACCTTTGCTAACTAGGGAAATTGAATCGTGCTGCTCTTTGCATACCTACACATTTATTGATTTATTTTTTATTTTGAGTACTGACAATTTTTTTAGCAATATTAAAGTTGACATTTCTTTTTATCTGTGCAGTTTCAGAAAGGAAATGTGGTGAGCTCAGTGGGGGCTTGTCAGGTGTAGGCACTACAGGCAGAAGATCTTCATGGTATTAATTAAACCTAACAGTTGACCAGCAGCATTAGAGCTTCATTAACAAAACTGAGTTGAGCTGTCTTTCAACTGAACCATTAATTCAATTGTGATGTAAGGTCATTCAGGGATGTGGTTATAACTATAGTTATAATCACTGTTGACAATGAAGTAATAGGATTATTATAAAGTAGAACCACGTTTTCTGTACTACAAGATTAAGAAGTGCTTTCAGCAGAGCTTTGTGTGTGAAGTGCACTTCTCTTGCCAAATGAGGGTACCCCATTCTACAATCGATGCCGAAATGTAGCACAACATTTTAATGAGAGGATAGGCAAGGATGCTAGAAGATTGGCAGCAGCAGGGACTGAAGTCTATTTCTCTATTTAAGCGGGAGCGAACACCAAGACTGCCCAAGCTTTTAGGGCATGAGGAAGTAGCAGTCTTCATGATCATACAATCCTTGGCCTCTCTTTTAGTGAGTGCTTGCAAAACCGACAGTGCCAAGTTTACTAAATTGTGGTTGGTTTTGTGTTCTTATAACACCAGTAAGTTGATTTATTGATTTGGTTGTGAAATTGAATACAACAAAAATCAGTACAACAATTTTGGTAAAAGAACCTAAATAAGTTTGGAGTCTAATCGACAAATTGCAGCTGGTCCTCTAAACCAACAAACTAATTTTACTTGCAGCCAATATGAATCCAGGCCAATAGAGGGGGAAGGCAGAGCATGTCACCTTTTTTTTTAACATTGTCTAAGACACTTTATTTTCAGGTAAGTTTTTTCTTTACAGGTTAATTTTCCTGCCCTCTGGAGCTACTGTAGGTGGCTCACCAGGCTAATTGAAACATTAATTAAATAGCCTGAAAATAGTTAAGTCGTTAACATAAAAAAAACCCACCTGTTTTAAGTGGTCATACTTTTTAAACACTTAGAATAATGCTTACATGCTTGTAATAACCCATTGGTGCAAGATTCAGATAACGTAGTATAATTTGTATTGGCTCCTAGTTTTCAAGAAAAATTTGTTGAAGTTCACTTCTTTTCACTATATTATTTGTTGTAGTTTTTCAATAACTAGACTTGTTTAGTCACACGGCAAATATATTCTTACAGTGTGTATTTAGAATGAAATGCTTTCCTGCATTATTTGGTTTGTTTTTTCTACTGTATACTCTAGAGTTTTATAATTCTTGGGAAATCTGATATTGCAGCAGGTCTAGCACATTTTTAAATTATTAATATATTTTTCTCTAGGAGTTCAATGTTATTGTCAGAACCCATTTTCTGTTTATGCTTGAAAGCACCATTTATAACAAACTTATTTTTTCGTTTTAAAAAATCCTATTAGGCAGTCTGCTACCATTTCTCTACCCGAGTAAGTTCCATACTAGGTTAAAGAAAGCATTCAGCTTGTATGTCCTACTTTCAGGCTGTCTATTACTGTTCTTTATAAGAAAAGACAGGGCCAGTCATCTACAAAGGATATTAATCATTTGAAATCGTTTTTGTGCGTGAAGAAAATGTAAAAATTTGTTTCTAGGAAATTTAGGCTGACGTTCAAAGGCAGATTCAAAAGTCCTGTTAGTATTGAGGGTATATACTGCAGAACCCAACGGGCCATGAGGTTAACAATGCTGTAAAGAACCTGCATCTATAGCCCAAATGATCTGTATGATATACCTACAAGACCTTTCAAGGTTAAGACAGCCGGTGAGACAAGATTAACTGAACAATAGTAGGGGGCTGTGAATAGATTACTGAAGCAAATTAAGGACAGGACAAATACTTAAGTTGATGTGTGCTTTATTGTTTATTCCACTTATCTTACAGTCATATCATATGTGCCCATTTCTCAGCCAAACTGTATCTGTCTTGTAGTTCAGCTCTGGTAATTATTCAATACATTCTACTCTAGAGACCTTATTAAGCCTTTGTTCGTGTGACAGCCCCCTTTTTTTTCTTTCTTTTACCAGTGATATTTTATACAAGATGATTATTTTTATTTTTTATAAAAAGCATCAACTCAAAGAGTCAGCAGTACTCTTTTAGCAAGAGCATGTTGTAATTCCCATGTTACACTTCACACACTACCTCAATAATCGAATAAAGCTGTGAAATATTCATAACTTATTGGGCAGGATTTTCAAAAGGTCGTAAATGGTAACTCCAGCGTTAATTAACACATTTTCAAGTGGTTGTTATTCCTATTTCTTTATTAAATAATCAAGCTAATGTGATTTCGTAAATTATGTTGATTTACAAAATAATGTTAATATTGTAATGACCATGGTGATTGCATCTGTGTTGTGTTGTCTTGTGTTCATTTGTCATGTCTTGTTCAGTGTTACATGTATTGTAAGGAAATGGGGAACGCAATTAGCGTTCGTGTTAGTGTGTGTGTGTGTGTGTGTGTGTGTTTGTGCATGTGTGTGGGTGGGGGGGGTGATCCTCGAGGACTTGTCTGCAATGGTTGTTGTATGACTCCGAGGGACAGAGAGGGAGGCTAAAAGTGAGGGCCTGAGCAGTGAAACAATGTAAAGAGCTCCAAAGAGCTCCAAAGAGCTCCAAAGAGCGCCAAATCTCTGACTGGGAGAAAAGAGAAGAGAGTGAAGGAAAGAGAAAGGACGGTTGGGAGAAAAAGGAAATAGAAGTTTTATTATTTTAGTTTGAACCCCGCACACACAAGGATTTATTGTATTACCAGACATTTAACTGGTTAGTAGGGGTGCAACAATTAATCTATGCATCGATTATTGATCATCTGTCCTAAAATTTCCCGAGCTTCAATTACATATTGTTGAATTAATATATCAAATTAGAACCCAATCTCCTGTTGCTGGTTTGCAATAAAACCGTGAGTGTGTTTATTTTCATGCTAGTATGGTAGATTAGCGTTGCTAGGATACACACTTTAGGCCTCTACATTCGTTTTGGACAAGCCAAATCAGAAGTAGGCCTATTGTATTCATGTTTTCTTGATTTAAAAATTAAGACAAAATGTGTTTTTTGTTTTTTTGTTTTTTTTAAATCTATTAACTCTACCAATTAGCTTTTTTTCAAAGCATGTTGTGTTTGGATTATATGACAGTAGTATATAAAAATATGCTGAATTTAGTATGATAGTTAAATTAGTCAGGATTTGTGAGATTAATTCAAATGTTTTGCTTTGCTTTTGGACATAAAATGTTAACAATAATGAACAATGACAGTTCATATATACATTTTAAACAACATCAATATTAAAATGAAAGACAAGCTACCAGATACAACTCAAAAGTTTTATTCAAGCTCATCATTTCAATCATCTGCACAGCCAGAACACTGTATTTAAATGAACAATTAAACATAAAATGGTTTATTTTTTAACTTACCACAATAAAGCACTACTTTAAAAAAAATGAAAAACTATAATAAATAAACATTTCAAAAGAAACTAATGTGTAAACAGGTATATGCACATGCACAACTGTAAAAACAAATGTATTTTTTAATTTAAAAACAGTAACATGTTTTCTCTGCATGCGTCACTATGTGTTATTGTCCCTGGTGCAATCTTTGAACAAAACGAGGAAATTGGTGGCTGCCAGGTCCGGTAGAGATAACAACAGGCTTGTATATTAAAAAATAAATAAAGAAATAAATAAAAACCTAGAATATTGTAGGTTATATTCAAAATAAAAACATGTATTGTAAAGGGCAGTAAAAGTGACGGTTGGCAGTTTTAGATAGAGGGGATTATTATAACATATTCAGTTTTGTGATCCTGTGTTTCAAACACCATCAGGGTATTTAATACATGCACTTAAGAAAAGTCAAGAATGGACAACTGCGTATTTTTCACACAGAGTAATTTCAATTTTAAAAGTGAAAACCGTCAAAATGACTGCCGTGGCGGGAACTTTGACTGCCCTTTACAATACATCTTTTTATTTTGAATATAACACACACACATATATATTAAATATAATAGCCTGTTGATATCTCTACTGGACCTGCCAGCCACTAATTCCTTCATTTTGTACAAGGAATGCATCAGGGAAAATGTCATTAGGAGAGATTCCATCTTGAATCTAGCTACAGCGCTTCGGCAGAAACATTTCGATCAGAAAACTGCAAAGCTGCAGGATGCAGCAGCTCAATTTGTTTTCTGTGCTGCAAGTGACACACGCAAGATAAACCATATGTCACTTTCATTTTAGATTAAAAGCTACTTTTGTTTTTACAGTTTTGCATGTGCATGTACCTGTTTACACACTAGTTTCTTTTGAAATGTTTATTTTATTACAGTTTTTCATTTTTTGAAGTAGTGCTTTATAGTGGTAAGATAGAAAATAAACCCTTTTTATGTTTAATTGTTCATTTAAATACAACGTTTCAGCTGTGCAGATGTTTGATATGATGTGCTTGAATAAAACTTTTGAGTTGTATCCAATAGTTTGTCTTTCATTTTAATATTGATGTTAAAAATGTAACAGTAGCATTGTGACATCTGACCTCTACTGTAGATTTTTTTGAATTATACAAATAAAAACCTAAGAGGAAATAATGAAATCTTGGTATAGAAAATGTCATACTATTACAATAAAGTTTCCTTACAGGTGATTGTGGATTTGCAATACATCCTTGTTAGGGAGTTCTATTCTAATTTTAAAAGCTTAATACATATAAGTGTTACATACATGGTATACATGTGTAAAAACTAGGGGTCTATGTAAATCACAGCAAATTTACGTATTCTTCGCGGGTAGGTTATGGAATAAAATTAGGATTTCGTTGACGAACCTGCTTAACCATTAAATAAACCTAAGTAGACAATATTTCAGAGCACTATAGAAGCCTAAAAATAGCGGTACTTGCTTTCTTACTCAAACAGAGTGCTGTCATCTGCTAAAGGCAAGCATGCAGCACCCCCCAGCAGTTGCTGCCTACATTCTGGTGTGGATTTGCCCATACATTGAGACTGCACGTCTGCATCCACTGAATTGGTTGGAAGTGCAAGGCAAAACTTTACCAAGTTATACAGATATGGAAATCGATTAGAAACAGTCCCAAAACTCGGTTACCCAAGGGCATTTTTTGCATACTTTAATAAAGGCAATATCAAAACCCAACCAAAAAAATGTGCCTGTTCGGGTCTAAAATTCTAACTGGGTTTAAAAATGAAGCAGCAGGTTGTTTGAAGTGAGGTGGCTGTGCTGGATCATACCTGTAGTACTGATTTAACTTGGCTACAGCCGATAGGGATACTTTTTGTCTGCGCTGACTTTCCAGTTTGTTTTCTGAAAGCTGTTTATTTTACGTTCTGTTCAGCAGGCACTGTAGCAGCTTTTCATTTAATGTGTGATTCTGAAGCTAAATAGCGATCAATGGTATTTTCAAAGGGATTTCAAAGAGTCGGAGCCATGAAGCTAAATGAGCGTTGTTTTTTACAACTGGTAAGGATCCTGGCAGCAGCATTCTGAACAAGCTGCAGTCGGTTTATGGTGCGTGCCAGGAGATCACCATATAGAGAGTTGCAGTAGTCGAGTTGAGAGGAGACAAATGCATAACAAAGTATCTCCACATTCGGTAGGGAAAGGTAGGGACGGACTTTGGAGATGTTTCGAATATGGTAGAAGGAAGATTTGACCATAAAGGAGATGTGAGCATCAAAGGAAAAGTTGCTGTCAAGAAGTACACCAAAGCTTCGTACTGTGGGGGAAGGCATCAGCAGACAGTTTACGAGGTTCAGGGCAGCTATGCTGAGATTATTAAGTTGAGTTTTAGAACCTACTAGGAGTTCAGATTTGTTAGTGTTCAGTTGAAGAAAATGGGCAGATATCCAGGCCTCGATGTCTTGAATGCAAGCCGAGAGCCGGACCATAGCAGAGGAGCTACCAGGGTCGTGTTTTAAGTAGAGCTGGGTGTCGTCAGCATAGGAGTGAAACATGAGGCAGTGTTGGCGGATGAATTTTACAAATTATACACAAAATAGATATTCCCATTATTTTTTATTTCTACTTGGTGGTGGGAGAGCCATCTCCCTGTACGCTAGTACTTACCATAACAGTGAATTATGTTTTCATTGATTTTTCTTGATCTCGTTAACATGCATTTTGATTAACGAGTTCCCTTTATCCAGTTGATGAGACAGGAAGTGATGTGCATGACCTGCGACATGCTGTTTAATGAGAAATGCATTCATTAATGACCTCATCAACTCAATTTCAAAGCATAACGGATTCATTTTAGTAACAAATTCAGTTTGAAAATCACTTGTTGTTGCTACTATAATGGGAGTTTGATACAGTAACACCCATTATGTCTTATAATAATTTGGACAAGAGACCCACAGTGTGTAGTACAATGATGTGGGTTATTATGGTACTAGGAGACACATTGTACAAAAGGTGGAGGGTGGGGGGGGCTTTCACCTTTTAATACATGGCTGCCTTATTTCAGGAATGTCCCAGTGGGATCGTCAATGAAGAAACTTTTAAAGAAATATACTCTCAGTTCTTTCCACAGGGAGGTAAGTTTGTGGACCAACTTCACCAAAAACTACACGGTTGAGTTAAACAAAATGTACCCTTTAATCTGGAATATAAATCAATGGATAGGGCATATTGGTTAATGGTAATGGTAATGAATACAAAAATAAAATACTAGTAGATAGAACAGACTAAAAACTAAAATGCTAAACATAAGGAACACATAACTTATTGTTGCATTTCAATGGAAACAAATGTCTTTTTTTTTATTATTATTATTGTTTTTCTTGCCATATGTATAACATGACATAGGCATATTAAAATAGCAAGGAAAAGACAAAAAACAGTTATTTTATATGTGATGTGATTGCACCATATGTTGCAATTGTAGCTGTTAATAGCATAACATCTGGGCTGAAACCATAGAGATTTAATTATGTTTGACACTGTTCACGAATCACAAAACCTACAGAAATGTGGTTTGTTCTTATAACACTATTAAGTTAATTTCTTGATTTGGTTGTGAAGTTTAATATCATCAAAATCAGTACAACAATTTTGGTGAAAGAACCTAAATAACTTTGGAATCTAACTGACAAATTGCAGGCAACAACAGCTGGT
Organism: Polyodon spathula; assembly: GCF_017654505.1. NCBI lineage: Eukaryota > Metazoa > Chordata > Actinopteri > Acipenseriformes > Polyodontidae > Polyodon > Polyodon spathula. The sequence goes on from NC_054534.1 coordinate 93,194,190, forward strand.
TCACTACTACAGTATACGTCACCATGTACATTTAGAAGAACTATCTTAAACTTGTTATTGTTATATCTCAGCATTTATTAATTACATGAAGCTGAGCAGACATCAACAACTTATTTTATTTCAATTTAACTGTGTTCTTTTTGTATATTAAAGCAAATGAAATTAATGTTACATATGAAATATATTTTATATGTCCTACAAAATGTTCCAAAGTTGCATCCTGTGTGCTAAAACACATATGGGAACTATTCAGTTAAACCATTAACCAGTAAGTGCTTACCAAGGTTTTAAAATACCGTGGTTTTATTTCAGATTCGACTACATATGCACACTTTCTGTTCAATGCATTTGACACAGATCACAACGGCTCTGTGAGTTTTGAGGTAAGCATACAGATTCTTAAAATTAACATTAGCACAATTTGGTGTCTTTATTGAGTGTGGGGGAGCAGGTATCAATCTCATAGAGAAAAATGTGCAGAATTTCAATTTGAACTAAACTGGCACATTCCACATCCTACCCTCTTTGAATCCTTCTGTCAAGTAAAATACAGGTGTTTTATTGTCTAATAAAAAGTTTCCTCTAAAACTGTAGCCTTCTGCATTTATTGTTACTGCCTCAGTAACAAACCCAGACACTTACTTTATAAAGAGCTTGACAGATAATTCAGGTAACACCAAATAATTGCATTTCGTATGATATACGCCACTATTTCTACCATTAATTTACACACTACTTAGGTATTTCTATAGCAGTTAACTTTAGTTGAAATGTACTGTATTCACTAGTTTATTTCATTAGTATTTCTTTTTTTTTTCTGGAGTACTACATACAGTACAGTAATAACCTTGGAATCCTTGCCTATTTTCTAAACACAGTTAGTGGTTAATTTAAAACATTATATTCTGTAAATCCCCAATGGGTATTTCTGATACCATTTAAAACATTGGCCTGTGACATCCCTCTTAAATCCACAGATGGCCACAGAAAATCACTGTATGATCAATATATGATTATGTTTGTTTTTTACCCATACTCCATCTTACTGTAGCGGAAACAACCAAAAAATATAATGTGTTCAGAAAACAATTATATGATTCACCAGGGCATATTTCCAAGCTAAGTAAATAATGTGCATGCTTGCTTGCTTGTTGTGAATTTTCATTTTGAAATTTACCTTCCAGTGCTGACAGACTGCTATTGGTGAAGCTGCTCAGGCAGAGATAAAAAACAATTGAGCATCATCTACAGTTGAATTGCAGCATACTATTATAATGACTATAATTAAAATGTATACCAGCGACAATTTGCTTCTGCAATTGTCCAGTTCGGATTTGCAGAGTATCCATAATATCCAATCTTTTTATGAGAGTCCTGTAATTTGTTTATTAAAGTTGCACTTTTTATTTATTTATTTATTTTTTCCCTGTAGGATTTTGTCTTGGGTCTTTCAATTTTGCTGCGGGGTTCGATACAAGAGAAGCTTAATTGGGCTTTTAATTTGTACGACATAAATAAAGACGGCTACATAACTAAAGAGGTAAGCAAACACAAGGGGTAGCAATGAAATACTAATCACTCACTCAAGGGCTTTTTTGTGAAGTGTAGATTGCCAGTAAGCCTCCTTGCCATTTCCAAAAGCATGTAATTATGTTCAAACAGAAAGTATCAAAGTCAAATCATTTAAGATTAATTTAAAGCTCTAGTATCACTACTGGGACAACTGTCTTAAATATAAAAATAATTGCATGCATATCTATAAAGTGTATTTAAAGGTGCAGTGCCCACACATAATCAGTTGACAGCTTTTTTGACACAGTTTTCGGGGTCAAATCAGGTTTAACCCTCATTTTAAAAATTCCATTTGGGGGTAGAAATCGGACTTTATTGGAATTACTGAGTACTAGCTATGGAAATGTAAACTGAATTATACTAACAGCCAATTGTCAATATACTGTTCTGCAGGAGATGCTGGACATTATGAAAGCTATATATGATATGATGGGAAAATGCACATACCCTGCCCTCAAAGACGAAGCACCCAGACAGCATGTGGAGATATTCTTCCAGGTAAGGCAGGCGGTATTATCATTCATGGAATATACAGTGAAACTCTGATACAACGTACTGCCTTGGGACCGTTTATATCACATACGATTTCCATACAAAATTCTCGCGAACAAAAGGGGTGCTACTTTTTTTTAATGACTTATTTTAGTGAGTGCTTTTATAATGGTATACCAACCCTAAAAGCTAACGTTTATGTCAAAAAATAGTCCTGGGAAGGTGGATTAGGACAAGTCGTTACGTGTTGGTGAAAGTAATATTGTGCAAAATGTTGTTCTTGTCACCGCAAAGCAGATACTTAAATACTTAAATACATTTTATAAATTGTGTTTCTGCTTTAAAAAACCAACAAAAAACCAACCTACCATGTATATTACTATGACTATTGTTATTGTAGTAATACAGTAATATAATAATATGAACATGATAAAATAGCATGTCTGCACACAAATCGCGTTGTTTATTTCGTTGGGATCTGCAATAGAGGAGATCGACCAAAACTGCAGCTTTCTCTCTCTCACAAAGTTTCTGAATGGTGTTTTCAGCAAAACACTAGACCATGCTGTTTACTCTTTATAAATTTATTTATTTTTAAAAAAGAAGATATTAAGTAGAGATTTTAAAACGGCCAGGAGACTATATGGCCAAAGTTATCGATGCATTTTAAAACCTCTGTAAATTAAATTGGAAGAAGGTTTTTTTTTTTTTTAAGTTACCAATTATTATTTGTATTTATTTATTGCCCCCAATTTGGAATGTCTAGTTATGTTTTTTCTCCTCACCGCAGCAAGTTCCCATACAACACAGCTGTTCTGAGGGCGTGTGAGTGTCTTCAGATCTCACAAGCCTAAAGGCAGAATTACTTTTAAGGCGAGAAATCCAGAGCAGAGGTGGGTGGGCTACCAATCCCGGGGAACAGAGATCAGCCCTGCCTTTTATTCACTCTGAATATGCTCAGTGTTGTGTAATGAGGAGAAAGAGTCCCTGCCAGTTTCCCATCTCCCACCCCGGGAGCGTCAGAGCCAATGTGACGCCCCCTTTGGAGTCCCCAGCAAAGTTTGGCCTCTTTCCAAAGCACAGACATGAACCACTGCCGTCCAAACTGTGTGACTCTTCCTGCGCTCCCAGCGGCAGCGCTTTAACTGGATGATCCACTCAGGCACTCCTGCCAGGTCATTTTTCTTTGCTATAAAATGCCATCTTCTCTCATTATAATTTTCTTTCGACCTTTTCCAGCAATTTTGTCCTGTACCATAATGCAAACAACTTGAGAGGTACATTTTTCAATAGTGACAGATCTAAATACTGCCATCCTAAAACTTGTAAGCCTGCTCTACTGTGGAACATTGCATTTGTATTATTAGTGATGTTAATGAGATTATTTGAAAGAGGGTATTTAGATACATTGGGCAGGATTTTTTTAAAAAAACCAACAGTGTCATTGTGGTATAGTAATGAGAGATTTATTAGCAACTGATTTTCAAATTAAATCTGTTAATTAAATCAATCCGTTAATGCTTTGAAAATGAGTTGATGATTTCTCATTAAAAAGCTTAATTGTCACAGGTTACATACATCACTTCCTGTCTCAACGACTAAATAATTGTGCATTTTGTCATGCAGAATGTACATTTATTTAGATAAATTCACATGTAAAGTGCTGATTTACGATTATTTAATAACGAGATAGGCATAACGACCTCTTGAAAATACCAAAATCAATGCTACATACCCATTTGTTGATTAACACTCACATGATAATTTATGACTTTTTGAAAATCCTGTCCATCGTGTTTTAGACCTTTACCACCAACTCACCCTCTTTTTAGTTGGAGATTGGGCCAGCAGGTTTAAAAGGACATGTTTTGAAAAGAATGAAGTTTGTTCATTGTTAACACTTGAAATCTCTGCCAAGTGGTCCCTGAGTGGCTCACCTGGTAAAAGCATGGCTGCTTGGTGTGCAGGGTGAGTCATACAGCCAGTGGAGTGCAGATCTTCGCCGGCTATTCCAGAGGGAACATCAAATCCAGGAGGGACTGTTTCTTCTGATCATGCTACAGCGCACTCTACTGGTCAGATGCCTGGTGAGCTCAGGACACCTGCAGGGCTGGCCTTTGTCCTTCAGAGACCAGAAACTCGCTGACAGACCTGCTCTCAAGTACCTGGGTGCAAAGAAGGAATTGGCTTATAGAGGGATCAGAAGACTCCCACTGAGCTTTAGTTCTGTAAACCGTTGTGTGAAATTGCTGCTGTGGGGGAATGTAATGAGATATTTTAAATTGGGGATAAGACGGTATAAAGAAAAATGATAACGTAATATTGGAGCTTCAGAACCCAAAACCACTCGATAGGATTGCAAAGGAAAGGTGAAATGGATAAATGAAACATTTGAAACTACTTTAATGTAGATCATCTTGTATCATACTGGCAGGTATTTACTTTTTAGATTTATTTTTCTAACTATTAAAGTAGTTTGCTAAAAAGTGATTTGGAACCAGCGTCAAGCATTAGACTCTTAAAACCCCAAATATAAGCTTTATGCATGTCTGTGACAGAGATCGAATGACGCTTGGTGTTAGATCTCCTTCCTGACTTGACAGGGTACTAGATAAAGGGAGAAGAGTATCCTGGACTAAAAGGCATGACACTTTATTCATGTGAGTAGGTGGAAGTCAGCAACCTAGAAAAGGGACTGAGCTACGGTACCCGAATGGGAAACGGCATGGCATCTGTGCATTAGAAACGCAGATGTGCTCCTTAACCAAGGGGTCATGAGCGAGGGCATAAAATTGGGGTGTAGCAAAGTAATCTGCTCATTTCTAAATGGTTAGAGTTAACCTAAAAGGAGTAAGAGAATTGCTGAAAACCCTGTTTGTTTTGTGTTTGTAAAGTGTCGGCTGTAACTGTTTGTCTTTTTAGACTATCAGTAACACGACCCGGAGCTAGAGTACAAGCCAGCATTAATCTGGACAACACTTTTCACCCTTCACCCCAGCATTTCACGGAGTACTGTAATTACCGCTAGCACTTAAATTCCCTCACTGTCTTGTTTGTGTTTTGTGTTTAGTGTGGGTGTGTATAAAACCTGGACTTTTGGTTGCAGGTCAAACCCGGGGATTAGTTATGAGTGATATGTGTGCTGTATCAGTCAAGCATTTATTATTTACAGGTGTTTGCCTTAGGGCTCTGGACATTGTTATTATTATCAATAAACACCCCTGCACCTGAAAGTAATTGTCTGTGTGTTTTGTACCTGCACTGCACTCACCACTTTGCCACAATGTCCTACATTACATTTAATTCTACTATATAAATAGTTTTCTTTCGTTGTTTATAGAAAATGGACAAAAACAAGGATGGAGTAGTTACCATAGATGAATTTATCGACTGCTGCCAAAACGTGAGTACTGCGGAGACCCTGATTAAGTGCAGTACCATATTTGTGTACAGTATATGCACCGTGTTCAGGCAGTAATTTTGTATAATAATTCAAACTGTTTTATTCTTTATTATTCATGAAAGTCAGCTTGTGTTCTTTGCTTACTAGTTTTTTTATTTTAGATACTAGTGACTCATTTACCAAAATGCTTAGCAAGCTACTAAACTTAATAACAACAGACATACTGGCATTTTGTCCTAGCAGTGTTAAAGACTGTTATGCAGAACCTTTCCTGCCAAATGACTGCTATGATTATCAGTACTACTGATAGATATGCTGAATGAGGTCTTCTACCTCCATTATCTCTTTGTTCTTATTTGTCTTCTTCACAGGATGAGAATATAATGAGATCCATGCAGCTCTTTGAAAATGTCATCTAACGGGGTGCTTACCAGCAGCACTTTAATGGCCAGCTCGAAGAATTATTCAGAGAATACATGACAGGACTTATGACTTCGTACATACTTAAACCACTCAGCAATATGCTGACGTATATATATATATATATATATATATATATATATATATATATATATATATATATATATATATATATATATATATATATATAATGCAATAAGCTTTGTGTGAAGAAAGAAGCGGTTTAGACACAAAACTTGTTTGACAAAAAGTACAAGTTCGGAGTATTACGTACAGACAAATTTTACTTGATCCCCCCAAGAAAAAAAAAAAAAAAAAAACTAACTAGCTCTGAACATATACCTATGCCACTGAACAACAAGTCTTAGAATACGAAATCATATTTTTAACTATCATACAATACTGGATTCAAGTCTGTGCACTAGTCTAGAGTACCAATTACCCTTCCTGGTATATTTGATATAAGCTTGCTTATATTTATTTTCAATCCTTTCAAATGTGATAAATACACAACACTACACATTTTGTGTTTGTTTTTTGAACTGCTAAATTACTGCTGTTATGTTTATAGGTGGTCATTAAAAATTGCCTTTTGCTACCATTGTGCAACATATAATAAACTGACCTCAATCTTTTGTGTCAATCTTTTAATGGAACTGATCACAGGCTATACAGAATGTTGTTAGCACTTTTAATTTTTTAATTTATTTTTTTTAAAGATTTGTTTCTGTTTAATGACTGTGTCTTGTCTCAGGGTGTCAATAGATTTTTGACATACATTTCACTTGATCATACCATACTGTATATTGTATTTATATAATAGAAGTTTTAGTCCAGTATTCACAGCCAAGCTAAATGTCCCCGAGCTATCCCTTAACTAATGTGTAGGAAAGTGGTGACACCTAGTGGGAGTAAGATTGGATCAGCTTCATTACATTTATAGCTGCATTTTGGGGCAGCCATATTTTCAGGTGAAGATGAGTGTATGAGATCCACAAACCTTAATCGTTCTTACTGTACATTAGTTAGTTGGTTGTTTACAAAATAGCACATACAGTACAGTAATATCCAATATAGAGATGTCACGGTATGACGGTATACCGCAATATTAACTCACCATGCTTTCAATACCGTAGCAAAAAATATTATTGTGATAATCGTGGGATCACAGTACTGTAAATAAGTCAGAAAGGCAAACTTTAACACAGACTTCAACCTTACTGCATTGTTAGATGGCTTGATGGTATCCTCTAGATACAGTGGGCCTCATTCACTAAACGGCAGTAAATTACCAGAATTACCGCATGGCAGGGGGAAGCCACACCACGGGCAAAAATTAACCAGCGGTAGCTCTATTCACTAAGCTAATTATATGCACAAATAAAGCAATCTAAATGATTCATTTGCAAGTTGCAGAATGCGCGAAATTATGCATGACATTTACACACATTATTATAGAAAAGGTAAGTACATTTCTGAGTTTGTCACAATGAATCGACCTAGGAAGACAGAGTGAGGAATCTAAAGTTTACAGACCAGGAGCTAAATGTATCAGCAGATGAAGTGGTGGGGAATTATGAAAGACTTTTTGGTGCTGAATCAGCGAGAACATTAACTTCAATGAAACATTAAGGACAATATAAATGCACTCTGAAGGAGGAGGGCAGGGGTCTTGTCCCAAATCACGGCGTCCCACAAGACAGTCAAAGCAGAGGCAGTCATTGTTAATGAAACATTTATGTTTAACTCTGCAAATAAATTAAATATTTGTTTGTTCAACTTGATCTCCCTTTGATTTATTTTGTAGTATTAACCACTTCAACTCCAGATGTAAAAATGAAACCCCTTCCCAGGTACCAGATTTTGAAAATAATAATAATGTTTTCAAAACCTGTAATTGCTATAAAATGTTAACATATGATGAATAAAATACAAATAAATGACCTAAACTTTGTTTTTCATTAACCCTTTATGCTCCTGTGTACTACATACCCATGTTCGATAGAGATAAAAACACTTCTTTTTTTTTAACAATGAAAACAAAAACGCTGCTAATAACAACAATAGTAATCAATAAACAGTAATTATCAAATAAAAATCAAACAACATCAAAATGTGTGCCATTATCCGCTTGCTCTGTGCCATTTATTGAAATGTTTAATACAACAGAACCCAGGGTTGCCTTCGCAACCACTGCACATTTTTCTTGTGTCCTTTCATTTTCATTTTCGTAACAGACCGTTACACACATACACACACACACACACACACACACACACACATACTTAGAACATAACAACATAAGAAATTTTACTAACGAGAGGCCATTCGGCCCATCGTGCTTGTTTGGTTGTTAGTAGCTTATTGATCCCGCAGCTTCTTGAAGGATCCCAAGGTGTCAGCTTCAACAACACTACTGGGGAGTTGGTTCCTGATTCCCACAAATCTCTGTGTAAAAAAGTGCCTCCTATTTTCTGTTCTGAATGCCCCTTTATCCAATCTCCACTTGTGATCCCTGGTCCTTGTTTCTTTTTTCACATCGAAAAAGTCCCTTGAGTCGACATGGTCGCTCTTTTTTGCACTCTTTCTAGAGCAGGAATATCCTTTTTGTAGCGAGGTTACCAGAACTGAACACAGAATTCTAGACAAGGTCTTACTAATGCATTGTAAAGTTTAATATTACACTTCTGAGTCAACATAAACTCCTAGGTCTTTTTCATTGATTCATTAAATTTCAGTATCTCCTATATAATATTTATAATGCACATTTTTATTGCCTACAAACAGTACCTTAAACTTTCCTCTATTAAATGTAATTTGCCATGTGTCTGCCCAGTTCTGAATGTTGTCTAGATTATTTTGGTATGACCGTTGTGTCATCTGCAAATGTACTTACTATACCAGAATCTAAGTCATTAATGTAGATTAGGACTGGCACAGGACCTAATACTGATCACTGTGGTACATCACTGGTTACCTCACACCATTTTGAGGTTTCTTCTCTAATCAGTACTTTCTGTTTTCTACATGTTAACCACTGCCTAATCCATGTGCATGCATTTCCTTGAATCCCTATTGTGTTCAGTTTGAGAATTAATCTCTTATGCAGGACTTTATCAAAAGCTTTCTGGACATCTAAATAAAAGGAGGGGGCTTACTGCGTGAAAAACATGTTACCGCTGTTGAGTGAATGAGGCTCAGTATGTGTTGCTCATTATAACTCATGCAGTGTTCTAACTTAACTTGTATTGCACTGTCATAAAACCACTGCTTCATTGTGCAGGTTCAGAAAAAAAAAAAAAAAAAAAAAAGGTGTCATTAAGCAATAATAATATCCATGGAATAGTCTAGACTGGTTCTAAAAATTAATTAATTCGCTAGACTCAAGAGAAAAAATGTAATTCACTAAAATATCTTAAGCTCACCACTGCTTGGACGCAATTATAAAAAAAATATAATTTAAAAAATACAGAGGCAGCTGTAAAAACGAGAAAAAAAAAAAAAGTTTTAAGCTAAATTTTACTTCTTTTTTGAAATTTGAATCAAATATATATTTTCCGACTTAACAGCTATTATTTTACTTTATCTCAGCAATAGTTTACAAAACTCATCAATGCATATTTGTTGGCCATGATCTGAACATTGCGGAACCATGCGCGCTTGCGCAGTGTAGATATGAAGGGCTGAAAAATAAATAAGATCAAAAATCAATTTTGGCCAGCAAATATTTGAGCATTACAGCTACCAGTACTCTCAAAGCACGTTTTTAGCTATAGTGGGCACATTCTAAGCTTTTCATTCATGCCGAAGCACACAACATCTGAATATGCTTTTTTTTTTGTTTTTGTTTTTTGTTTTTTTTTAACAGAAACCTAAAATCGACTTCCCGGGCATACTGATTTTTGACCAATGGACAGCTCTTTAAGGAAATAAGAGCATAGTGTAATACTTGAAATAATCGCCAGTTTCCAGTACTCTCCGGGTCTCTAACGATCAACAGGCGCCGGGTCTCTTTTAAACGCCGGGTTATGAATAATAGTATAATGCGTGTCATACTGAATGTTGCCGCCGGTTACACACATGGCTGTAAAGCTAGCTTACCAATTTGTTTTTCAACAGCGATGAAGAGACCCTGAGGCTCATGACTGAATTTAATTTATTTTAAAAGGTACACGTATAGTTTTTTATGACATTATTCGTTTTAAAACTAGTTGTGAAGCTTTTTTGAGCGTGCTGAAAGTAAAATACAAACCCCATGTTTTCTGATATTAACAGGGATGTATTAACAGTATTTTGTGTATTTGAGTCTTGCAGTGAATATTCATATTTTGCTCTTTTTCCAGCGTTCTTATTTATAAATGTACACATTATAAAAACAAATTAGTTTTAGTTTTGTGATAAAATTGGTACTTGTATTGATTTTATTGTTAATCTTTAAACAGTTTGAAACATTTTTGAGTGTGTTGTGGACCAACAGTATGAACGTATTTTTCATATTAACACAGTATTTCATCCGGCTGTTTTGCAATGAAGATTCGTTGCTGGTTAATTTTTCATCGACTGTCCATGCTTACCAGTGTACATGTTTTGAGGGTGAACAATAAATATAATATGTGTGTTAATAAAGAAGATACTTAGTGCTTTTTTTAATTGTGCTGCAACCTACCTTAACATACGCTTATGTTCCGATATTTACAGGGCTGTTTTTAGTGGATTTTACTGTTTTTATTATTATTACAATACAAACTGTTATTACCCACTGACACAACCTTAATGGCGTTGCTGGAATGTTGGAATTTACTTTTGTCGTTTCTATAAAGTTCTGTGCAGGCAGATTTTTCATGATTACATCTGAAGTATTTGCAGATCTTAGTGATCTTACATAATAAACGCAGAGTCTCAGTAGTACCACGGGCTACTGGCAAATATTGTAAATAAACATGGGGCGTTTATTTAAAGATTTACAGTAACTCATTTTTAAAGAGTATTAATCCCTATGTACCAACTGTAAGTATAATGCTTGAGTGCGAATTGCTGAATAAGACATTGGTTTTTAGTATTTTAGTAGCATATATATGAAAATAAAAATTGTGGATATGTATATGAATCAATTAAACAGACCCAAATTGATGATTCTGTTTCTTATTTTTGTGTGCCTAATATCAGTAGAACTGCTTTGCTTTTATTTTGAGGCAGGCCTGATTTCCAGAAAAGGTGTTTGATTTTAAAGATATCCATTTATTAAGAACACTAAGAGCCCCATTTTGAAGCAAGTGCAGTTTGCCCTAATTTGTCTGAAATTAATAAAATCATTTTAAGATTGTAAAAGTAGTAAGAAACAACTCAAAAGAATAAAATAATTGCTCCAACCTGCAACAAATGTGTTTCCTGGTAATAGTCTCATAATATTGATGTTTTTTCCTTTCACAAAAAAAATGAGGGAAAACTTTGCATTTACTTTAAAAATAGACCTGCAATATTGCGATACTCAATATATCCATGTGAGCTTCTTTACAAACAAATACTTACCATGCGAGCTTTACAAACAAATACTTACCATGCAAGCTATACAAACAAACACTTACCATGCGAGCTTTACAAACACTTACTTACCATGCGAGCTTTACAAACAAATACTTACCATGTAAGCTTTGCAAACAGATACTTACCATACAAGCTTTACAAACAAATACTTACCATGTGAGCTTTACAAACAAACACCATGCGAGCGTTACAAACAAATACTTACCATGCAAGCTTTACAAACAAATACTTACCATGCAAGCTTTACACGTACCCATGCAAGCTTTACAAACAAATACTTACCATGTAAGCTTTACAGATACTTACTATGCAAGCTTTACAAACAAATTCTTACCATGCAAGCTTTACAAACAAATATTTACTATGTGGGCTGTACGACGATATAAGTACAGGTCATCATCTTCTCTTTCTTTGTTTTCGCTGCCAGTTGCTGTAAAATCTGTATGTATAAGACTGTCAATAGTGTGGATAAAAAAATGAAAACAACAACAAGACTTCTTTCAACCTTAATGTTGACAATCTGTTGTTTCTGAAAAGCCACAGAATCCCAGCATGCTGTGTGTCACAGAATGCAATTTGACCTCAGATGTAGTATACACACTTCCAAGGTTTGCTGTACCTGAGGTGCACCTCAGCGTGGCTAGTGGAAACGAGGCATAAAAATGGCCAAAAACAAGTTGTGTGGAGTTGTTTTATTGTTACACTCTCTAAACATGGTAATGGACCTGGAGACTCTAAATCTGACCCAATCTTCACAACAAACACTTCTTACAGCAGCAAAAATGAATGAAACTTAGATACTAATATAAATGCTAAAGCCTGTAACCATTATATATGTACATGTATGTGTGTGTGTGTGTGTGTGTGTGTGTGTGTATATATATATATATATATATATATATATATATATATATATATATAGGTTTGACGTTTAGGGGTAGATTTTCAAAGGCGACTAAGGGCTGTAGATTAATCTACCTTAGCATTTTTGACGTTCCGTCTAAAGTCTAGTGCAGGGGTCTCCAACCCTGGTCCTGGAGAGCCCCTATCCAGCAGGTTTTATAAGTGTCTTTACATCGTCAGTGGCTAAAGATCTGGAACACCTGTTAATCTTGACTAATTAAGCCAATAATTGGTTCAATTAAGTAATTGGCTTAATTAAGATTGGCTGAAACAAAAACTAGCAGCCACTGTAGCTCTCCAGGACCAGGGTTGGAGACCCCTGGTCTAGTGTAAGAGCGATTTTCTAAACCGTCTAAATCCCCACGTCCTTGTCCTTAGACGCCCTGCCCTGTCTATTGGCGTCTAGTTGGGTTTTAGCTCATTACTAAATTTACAAGTGATTTTAAATCATTTAGACGCCATCTAAACAGTCATTTAGGCTTTCAACGTTAGACCTGCTCCAACGGCATGTAGAGCACGTCTACAAAAAGGGGATATTCCGCGCAAGGCAATATTACAATGGCAGATCTACTATTAGAACTGGTGTGTGTTTGAACTGCTCTGAGGAGAGCAAGAAGACTAACTGACCCCAGTGATGAATCCCACAATTCCTGCTCAGGAGAGATACAACGCAGCACACCATTCCACTCACTCTGCCATAGAGAGAACATTTGGCATTCTGAAAATGCATTTTAGATGTCGACATTCGAGTGGTTTGCTTCAATGTGTCCCAGAAAAGTCTGTAAAATCATTACAGCGTGTTGCATATTGCATAACATCGCAGTCACCCACAATATAAACCTTGAAGACTACGAAATTGAGCCAGATGACCGAGAAAATTTGAGGGCTATATAAATTAGAAACAATGTCATTGCAAATGTTTTTGATATTTAGTTTAACATGTTTTGGTAGTAATAGATAACATAGCCTTCCAAAACTTGTTTTTTTCTTAATAAAAATAAATAGGTAAATGTAATACATTTCATGGACTAGCCTTGTAAGTTCATTTAATTAAATACAAGTAGCCTTGAGAAAAGCCCACACATAAGAGTACAGTATTACAACTATTATAATAAACACCAATACGGCTTACGTTATAACGTTATAAAGGCTTTGACATTGTACTGTCATTTCTAAATTATGATTTGTATTTGCCTTGAATTTTTTGTTTAGTTGAAAGTGAGAGTGGAAAGAGATGAGATGAGAGGGAGACAGGTGTGTTGTAATATTTGTGAACATTAGAGGGAGACAGGTGTGTTGTAATGTTTGTGAACATTAGACTGAGACAGGTGTGTTGTAATGTTGTGAACATTATTTACATTTATCTTAAACAAATATGTACTGATTCTTGAAAAGTAATTAGGTTTGTGTGTATATAGTTCATTATAGGTTAATTTATTTTCCCCAAATTAGCATTTTCTGTGTTTTCTCAACACTTCATCACATTACTTTTTGGAGTTTTTACCATACCAAAAAGTTTTCATTCAAATGAAGTTGCACTCTAACACAAATTTATTTTCTCTGTCCCCTGCTGAATTGCGAGGCTGCTGTGGCCACTGACTGTGTACGACTATTCCTTGACAACGATTGAGCAGCTGGATGCTTTAATCAGTTCCTACGTCAGGAAATGGTTGAGAGTACCATGCTGCCTCAGCAGAGTGGGACTTTATGGTAATGAATACCACAGCTACCAGTCTCTGCTCTAACAGAGTTTAAGTGCGCTAAGGTCCGACTGGAAATGACATTAGTAGATTCACGCGACAAATGAATAAGGGAGGCAGCACCTGTGTTGAAACTGGAAGTGGGCGGCAAAGAAAGCCATGGAAGATCCTAAGGCTGCCCTTCAAATCGGTGATATTATGGGGCAAGTTCAGCATGGAAGAGGGGAGTCTTGGTCTCAGTTCAGCTCCTCCTACATGGCACAAGGAGGAAGCTGGTAGTCAACGAGGTGCAAAAGCAGGAGAGGATGAGGTGTGTAAAGGCTGTTTCCCAGGCCAAGCAGGGAGAATGGATGAGATGGGAGTGTAGAACAACGCAAGATCAGTTGGCAAGACCTATGGACAATGAAACAGAGCAGGATCAGTTTCCTCATCAGATCAACATATAATGTTCTCCCATCACAACAGAACCTAAACCTCATGTCCTTTGTGTTCATTACCTACAACATTAAGGCACATTTTGACAGGATGCAAGGTGGGTCTTAGCCAAGGATGGTTTACTTGGCGCCATGACCAGGTGCTACGATGTTTGGCCTTAGCGTCGGAAGACAAGCGCAGCCTGACCAATAAGTTGCAACCAGTTCCATCAAAGCATTACACAGAAAAGATAACATTCCTCCGATCAGGAGAGCAACCACCAAGAAACAAGTGTTAAAAACCAAGCCTCGCCCAGGACAACTGGAAGCTGCTAGACTGGAAAATGCAGATGTTGGTCAACGGCTTATTTTTCTCTCATATAATGGAAATCATCATGAGGAAAAAAAATACTATACTTTAAAAATTGAATAGTGTTCCAATGAAAGGTCTGATACTTTTTGTAAATACCTGGAGAGTATCATAAATGAAAAGGTGAGATATTTATCTAATACAAAAACAAAGTCGTCTCAATTAAGAGTCATTACTAAATGATAAAACAGCTAATGACTTCTAGGTTGCACCCTGAAGTTGAAAAACAAACTTTCTATTTAGTTTGTTTTTCTGGCTACCTTTTGAATAGAGCATTCACCTTTCTCATGTGATGCTTTTCTTTTGACTGCAGTGGGTTTGCCAGCTCCCTTTTATTCTGCAGCGGTAGAGGTGGGCACTGCACTTTTGAGTTGCAGTTCCAGAATTACCGCTATTGGTGGACTCCCCTATGGCCAGTGAGGTCTTTAAATTGCTCTGACCATTGAGCTTTGTAGTTTGTTCAGCTCAGATTCATGTTGACGTTGGACAGAATCTCATTCTGACACTGTTGTTCATACGAGCATGAGCTCACTGTCTTATTTACACTGGCTAATGTGGATAAGGACGTTAAATGTGTGGTCAGTGTAGGTTTTAATTGTGTGTGGTGCTCTTCATCAGGAATGGGTCTCTGTGGGGTGGCTATTTCTTGAATGGCAGTTGCTTTTGACACGTGGGGGGTCTTCATCCTCATTGGGAACATCCTTGCAGGATTCCGGTCTGGTGGTTGTTCTGTAAATACAGTTTCTAATACCAAAATACTCATTTAGTGATGTACAGTATAATCTATAATACAGCATTCCGAATCTGAGTTTTTGGTGCAGTTCACATGAAAGCATGGGGCAACATCACAGAGTCAGTGTGTTACAGACTTACAAATGTGGCCCAGGTGATATAATTTTTTTAATTATCATTCAATGTTATAACGGTACCATTGTGAAATAAGTTTAAAACGCAGAAAAATTGTCGCATCGCATTGCTGCCAGTGTTAAACCTTTTATTTGTTACATACCACAATGGAATAAAGGGTAATCTTGCACGTTTGGATTTGGTTGACCTGTTATTTCAGTCTGAAAATAGATGGTTATTTGTCCCACAATAACATGTTCACAGTTGTATTAGATTTACATTATATTACTTAAGATAGTGTTGGCAAGCTAAACCGAAGTGAACATTGGATCTGGCATTTTATTTCGCAACTACTTTTTACATATTTAATTTAATGGGTGGTTCTGTAAGCACTTCACTCCATTTACAAATACTTAAACCCAATACTTCAAACCCAACTGAACCAACAGTGTTTCACATTTGCTGATAGTTCTAACTACACATCTGTGTATTCATGGGTATATACACCATATCAAATAAAATGAACACTTTACTTTTAATTTATTAAGGTGGATTGCCTAAGCAAGACATGTAAATCAAATTATTAATAGGTTAGTTGTAACCTACTCTATGAAATTGACCTGATCGCAAGACCTGCAAAATATGTATTTGTGTACAAACGTATGGCTTAGTGGCAGATACAGTAACAGGAGAACATGCATCAACTGATCTAATTTACTTTTAACTTACCACTTTGATTTTGCCTATCAGCAAATGTGTACTCCAGCAATCACTTCCAAACTGATGCGCTGAGGGCTTTTTCCTCGAGAAGAGTGAAAGATAATGTCTGAGTGGGTCCACCTATTTGACTTGCCTTAACTTTTGCATTTTGCCTGATGTCTCGCCATATCTTTTTTATTTCTTCTGTGTTTCGTTTAGTGGGGGAAATCGCATTTACCTTAAGCAGAACAGATTACCATTGTCTGTTTGTAATATTAGAATCTGTCCAGCTTTTTTGATATAAAGTAAACGTTTCATCTACCAATACTTCACTGTCCTCTTTAGAGAAATTTGGTTTCCTGCATTTGCTTGTTTTATGAGATGCTGTCCCAGTTGGTCCAGCTTCATTAATGCTTGCCATTGTCTGTACCTGCTAGTAGCAGCAAGCAAAGCCTGAAAAATTTCTAAAACCTAGATGAAACACATCACTTCCTGTTCTGCATACACTAATATGCAAAAGTAATTTACATGGATGGCTAACTGACTAATGTCTAAGTATTTGAAAATCACTCCCTTCGCTTGACGTCTAACTCCGATGCTAACCTATGAAAAAGGTTGGGCGTTGATGTCGCGAACAGTAAACTTAGACTTTGATGAACGTCATTCATCCAAGTCATTTTTGAAAATCTCGACAAAAATGTAGTCGTCTAAGAAGACATGTAACTTTAGACGTTTGACTAAAATTGAGTCGCCTTTGAAAATCTACGCCATATTGACAGAGTTCACAGGGATTACTAAATCAAAATTATACAAAACTGATATAAACAGATTATTAAGATAACTGATATTTCATACCCATAGCAAGTTATTCTTTGAGATTCCATTAGGCTGTGACACCCCCTTTAAATGAAAAACAGGAGTTGAAACTACTGGGAGTAAAATATAGAATACAATCAAATACTGTACATCTTAAAACTGAAAATGTATTACTGTTGTAGGAATAGGATGCTATAAAACTGATGTTGATCAGGTTACAAAGTTACCAAACTGAGTTTAGTTACAGCAACCTACTGAATAAAATGCATTTGTCAGTTAAAAGGCAACTATTTTAAGCCTGAAAAACTAAAATACCAGTAGAAAAACAGTTTAAGGCAATTCATGTTTTTGATGGATGAAGAACACAATTTATAAATAATTCTGTTTTATTTCTAAACAACATTAGCCAATTATAATGTTAGAGAACCAACAGTAACAGAAATATTAGTGTTAATGGTGTTTTCAAATATACAAAAGTCTGCCATTTAGCATTGTGAATGCAACAGGTTAAAGGAATTTGAAATCAGAACTTTGAACAGTTGTTTCTCGTGTGTGCTATTCAATTGTAAAGTAATAATAATAATAATAATAATAAATAAATAATAATAATATGTTAAAAACTTTAAAGCATTCCATTTAAGCAAGAATAGATTGTGTTATCTGATTTGAAACTCCTAATTTCAGACTCATTGTTATTTGTTTGAAAAGGTCAATATAAGAACATTGTTACGGTAAACTTTCACTGTGCCAACATTTGAGATATAGCCAAAGCCAACCCTATACCTTTTCATAATGATATGCTTTTTTAATGTAACAAAAAAATTTCAAGAAACAATACTGTATATGATTTGTCAAACTGCCCATGTATTCTTAATTAAACACAACAAACCCAAATAATCTATATGTTGACCACTTTAACCTAAATGCTACTAAATAAATCATTTCCTGTATAGTATCAATAACAATATTATTTATATTTCAACTTTTGGGTACTTTATACTGTACATAATTATACAACATCAATAATGACATACAGCTATAGCCAAAAGTTTTGCATCACCTATAATTTTAGGACTGAGACATAATTAAAAATAAATAAAAATACATGAACATAATTTAGGTAATTTATTTTACATCATGTAATCAAATAAACTATCGGAAGCCATACAGTGTTTCATGTTAGATTTCGAAATGTCACATTTTGGTCAGGTTTCCATTAAGTATATGAAAAACTACAAAGCGGTATGTAATTAAATATATTAACCAGGGATGGCAATAAGACTCCGATTGCATAACAGTTTGATCCATTTCTGATTTTACTAGGAGTTTAAACAGATATACCCAAGCTTGTTGCCTATATGCTGGGGCTAATCAAGCTTGAAGTACAACCTGGAATGCGTAAAACTGCTATGCAATAGGAGTCTTATTTTCATCCCTGTATTAACACAACATTATTCAGCAGGTTTCATTCAACTTTTATGAAGTTAAATTTGTTAATTATATACAGTGATGCAAAACGTACGGCCATAGCTATAGAAGCTATACAGTTATTTGCATTACTTTTGAAAAATCTACGGTCCTCTACACTAAAATGAAATTTATATATATATATATATATATATATATATATATATATATATATATATATATATATATATATATATATAAAACATACAAAATGGACATTTATACATGGCTAATGTGTACAATTTAAAGAAAAAAAATCCATGTCTTCAGGCCCACTGCAGAAAACTCAGACAATGACATTTTTTTAGAACACATGTTCTCATGAGAAAATAGAACTGTAGGTTGGAACTTTGGATTTGATAACAGCAAGACTGGGCTGAAAATAGAAATAACATTTATGTTATTACCAATGCATCAGTTTTTTTTGTTTGTTTTTTTTTATAGTCATTCCCTTGCATTCAAATTTGTAATTAAGGTACTTCATCGTGTGTTCTTGTAATCCCTGTACTTTTGGTTTAAACTCTTCTACCTCTGTGGACGTTACAAAGATCATACTGGTTAGTAAAAAATCAAAAATGCTGACTGATTTCTACAAGGGCATCTAATTTATGGAGAGAAGTTTTGATACCAGAATTATTAATGCAGAGTTCAACTGACCCACACTTGTCCCTGAAGTACATGGGCTATTTCCTATTGGTATTGTCTTGAAGACCTTCCAGTTGAGCAAAATCACATAAAACAATCCATATAACCTATGCACAAACAACTGGATTTACCAGCATTTACAATAATAATCTTTTTTTTTTTTTTTTTTTTTTTTTTTGTATTACACAGATCTAGGTCTATATGTTCAAATGACTGATTTATAATAATATTGAGCAGTGATTTCACAGTTCCTATTACAGTCAGTGACCAGTAGAAAAGAGAAAATAGAAGTCATGATACATTTTACTGACTGAAGGATTTTTTTTTGTGCTTAAGTTATAATACTAACATTTAAAATATTCATTAGTGTTTTAATTTAAATAAATATTAGTTTTGCAGCTGTGTCAATCACATCTTGCATCACATAGCTAGCTCCCTTGCATAAGTACAATACACATGTCATCATAAAACATGTAAACTGAAATGCTATGAACATTGGAAACAATGAATGGATAAACTATGCTTCTCTGACACTACCTGTTTTATTAAACACAGACTAATATTATGCAATCACTTCTCAAATAGACTTCCAAAAAAAAAAAAAAAAAAAAGGAAAACAGCTATGTCATCAGTCTACATTAACAAAAGGCATACATAAATTTGAATTCAGATGGAAATTCTGTTTTTCCTAAATGAAGAGGGTTGTGCAATTTGTGACATTTTGTTACTGATCAAATTAAAACTACAATATAGGTCTATAGGCTACTTACTCTTGTTAACCAATCAACGATTAGTTTTACAGGAAAACTAATAAAGGTGAACTTCGTTTGGTTTTCTGAACAGCTGTAATATAATTCTTAGGTTTTCCTGCTTATTTTAATGCCAGCAATGAGCCAAATGATGTCTATAAACATTATGGCAGGTTTGAAGTGTCTTTACTTACTATTACAGCAACAAGAGTACAGATTCTGATTGAAAAAAAAAAGAATTGTGGTAATATTTATTAAATGTCTATTTAACTACCAACATTATATGTATGTTCAAATGCCATATTTAATTATTGATATGTTGATAAAAAGTGGGAACAAATGGAACTGGCCATTCTTAAAAAAAACAAAACAGAATTTGGTATTCCCAAGAATGGAACAATTAGTAGCCCTAAAGATGGTTACAAATGAAGGCAGAGCAGATGCCAGTGTTTTATGCAGTAGTATAAAGTAATTTTATGCCGGCCACTAGATAAGCATGCAGTCTATATCTATGATAACAACTGACAGCGCTGCATAGGATCACAGGCAGAGCCACAATAAATGTCTTGTTTAAATTTAAAGTAAATTGTAAAATTGTTGAGATACTGGTGTTGGAATAATTAATTGTTTCAAAATTGTATAATGCAACAAAAATACATTAAAAGGGTTAATGCGTGACCGAATGTTTCTCAATGATAATTTACCCTTTCTCAGTCAAAACGGCAAGTTTCTCAGTATCTAAAAATCTTACCGTGAACGCTGGTTAATAACCGGCATCTACTGTATATATCAAACTCAGATTTACCAGACTGCCATAAAATCTGCCAAAAAACTAATCTCAGCACCAATCAGACTATATTACGTAAAATAACACTGGATGTATGATTTGTGCTAATTGAGGTCTGTAAAACCAGCTTTAAGACATAACTATTTTGTTGCATTTTTTACATCTCTTGCTGGTCACAAAATCTGTCACATAGAATAGAATATAATAGCAATGTTGTAGATCTCAACTTTCTTCCACCATGTTTCATGTGTAAAAGTGCCCCCAAAAAGATCTAAAAAGTGCAATGTCTATATTTAAAATACAAGTATTACATGCAGCATACCTTGCCACCATACTGCTCCAGTTTCTGTAATCCACTCATCACTTGGTCTTTATATTTTTTGTCCATTAGTCTCTTTGATAGCTACAAAAAAAAAAAAAAAATGGAAAAGACTAAAAAATGTATATTTAAGAAAAAAAGAAAGTAATTTAAAAAAAGATGAGAAGTTTAAATTGCTTATGGATATTTTTGTTTATAGGTGGTACTTTTTAGAAAACCTGCACCATGATTACAATTGAAATCATAGGCAGGTAGTATACCTACTATGCAGACCATTAAAGTCACATACATTACAGGATAAATCTAGACAACATGTACGTGCAAAGACTGCATCAGATAATAATACTTTATTAAAAGGCAAAGAAAGATGATTTTCTTGGACTGAGTCACAATCTAACTGAAGTCCACAACTATGCCTTCCATCAGCCAGAAAACCCTGTAGGGTTTGCTGTTCTGTCTCTCAGAAAGTTTTGTGGTCCAAAAAGAATATTCAGTCATTTACATTTCATGCAACATTAACTCTGAATTTTTGGGATATCATATTATACATGGAATAATAATAATAATAATAATAATAATAATAATAATAATAATAATAATAATAATAATAATAATAATAATAACTAGAACTGCAAGGCAGTTTTACGGCTTCCAAGCCCCAGTACCAGTACCGAGCACTTAAGTAATTACTGTAAGAAGCAGGTTTAGTTAAAAAAAAAAAATGCACCAAACAGCCATTTTGGTTTCAGGTCAACACCATTTTTTGAAAAGTCAGTTAAATTGCTAGTATTAGGGAAGATGCTTGTGAAGTTTGGCGTTAGTCAAGTAAATCGTTTGTCAACTGACGCAGGTTTAAATTTCAAATGTAAATGTATAAGTGGCAGCCATCTTGTTTTATAAAACATAACCATTTTCACATATTTGTATCCCATTGTTACTGGGATGATAACTACCAAGTTTGGAGTTTGTTGGACAAACGGTTTTCAAACAGTAGCACTTTGTTGTTAGGGGCGCGGTTAGATAAGATTTGTGGCAGCCATTTTTACATGAAAATTTATCACAGTAACTTCTGCTTCACAAACTTGATGCGGGTTTGGATGCTGAGGATACATGCCAAGTTTCAGATCAATCGCTTCACCGGTTCCCAAGAAGATTTGGAAAGGTTTTATCGAAAAATGTGTCATGGCACCAATTGCAAGGATGCAGCAGCACAATTTTTTCAGCATCAGACAGCCAATGTATCCAGCTTGTTACCTGCCAAATCAGAAGCTGATCAGACAAACAGCCTCGAAGCAGCAGCAGTTTAAAGTTTTGGGAAGAAAAACTTTAACAATAACAATAGGCATCCCAGCCTTTGGCTTGGAAGCCTAATAATGTACTTAAAAATGAAGGACTTACACTGGTGAGTAAATGTTTAAGATGGTCATTCAGAGCAGGGCCAACAGCAGCACTTAACTGAACCAAGCCATTTAAACCCCTTTCAAAGACATCGGAATCAGTGTGAACCTTAAGGATGGAAAAGTTCAGTTAGTTAACTACAGTTTTCATACAGTGAACTGTTTCAACTGGTGTCTTCAACATGTTACTACTAAAAAGTACAACCTTAACAGAACTTCCCAGAGACATGAGACATATTGTGAGAGTTCGACCATCTTCCGAATCTTTTGATCCAACTGCAACTGTAGTTTTAACATGTATGAGCAGCTTAGCTGTATGTAGCCTTTACAAAATAAATTCTAACATTGAAGTATGTATGTACTTACCTATATCTACAGAAGTTTTACACATGGACTTGTAAAAATTAGTCTCAGAAAATGTGAGCATTTTGCAAAGATACGTGTCACTTCAGTCAAAGTAAACCCCTGAAAGTTGTTGAGCAATAACAATGAAACAAACCTTGTGTGTTTTGAGGTATGAGGTGCAGCAAACTACTCATCTGTAACATGTTAGTGAGATTAGGCTAATGACATCCATACCTGTGCAGTTGTACTAAAGATAAATCCATGATTAACAGACAGAAAAATTACTTACCAGAGCCGCTTTTAGTGCTGGCACCAACTTTGCCAGCAAAGGGATGGCTTTCTCAGCAGCCCCATCAACAAGAAGTAATTCTTTAAAGCCTTCCCTTGACACAAACGTGTATGGGTGTTTTGTTTCTCTTAGACCCTGTAGATATTAATATACAACAAGATTTTCATTCTACTGTACATTTATGTAAAACATTAAATTAATCCATCTTGTGGCTAAAGGTGGCACACCATAGCACAGCAAAGCCCATTACAAACACCTCCATTAAACACATCAAACCTTTTTGCACTTCACTGAGAAAAATCAAGCAGAACATGTGTTTGTGTGTTTACTATTATATTTCTAAATCTATATTAGTAAACATAAGGTTACAGTAAACATCTTGTAACCTTAACATAATTACTTAAATGTACTTTGTAATATGCTGATTTTCTAGCAGTTAACAAATAAACAATTGGGTTTATGTTCTTGAATGGTAAAAATCTGCAGAAACAATCATTTGAGTTTCTTAGCACTGCTAGATTATATGGGTACTAACAGAAACCCCCTCATAGCTATATCAAGACTTTGTCTGTATGACTTCTTACACTACTCTTAAAGACATGTTAGGATCCAAAGTTAAACTATGATGCAATCAGCTTGTGGTTCATTGCTAATGATTGTGCACTCTCAGTTAGTGTTAGTGCACTGCTACTATTACAGACTAAAACAAGGGCAACATGCTTTATCACAGGAGTAACGCAAAGGTTTTAGTCTGAAATCTCATACAACCCCATGTTGACTCCACCTGCATTATGGTAAAGTATAGCAGGTGGGCAGTTAAAAAGGTCACAATATCACACGATTTCTTAAGTCCAAAAACCAAAAGCAAACATGAGCAAAAGTAAAGAGATAGGTACAAATAAATAAATAAATAAAAATAGGCATTTTAACGTGATTAGGCCACATTCCAAATTGAGACCCTGACACTAAAATGGCCTACCAAAGAATGCTGAAACATTATAATAATCATTGACTAAATTAACAAAAACCACAATCCAAAATTCTTTACCTCAGCAAGTGTGATAAGTAGAGGGTCAAAGTGAATAGTCTCTGGTGGACTCTCCCACTGTAACCTGTGTTTAACTGAGCCATGAACTAACCTAAACAGATGAAACCAATAACAAACAAATGTTACAACAAATGGACAGCAGGGTGAAACATTTTGGCTTTCTGCCTTTCAGTAGAACACACATTGGTAATGGAGTAGAATTTGTCCACTAAGAACTCTTTAGTTTGGTTCAGACTTTTTACTATATACTTAATGATATTACAAAATAAACAAATATACCTGCAGGGTATATCTCCTTTAGAATACACTGCTGCAAATGTGGACTGAGCTCTCAGTGGACCACTGAACTGAAAAAGAGAAAGACCATTATTTACAATAATAAAACTAACTAGAACTGCCAGGCAGTTTTACAGCTTTCAAGCCACAGTACCAGTACCAAACACTTAAGCAATTACTGGAAGAAGCAGGTTTAGTTAAAAAAAATGCATCAAACAGCCATTTTGGTTTCAGGTCAACACCATTTTTTTTAAAAGTCAGTTGAATTGCTACAGTGTCAAGGATGATGCTTATGAAGTTTGGAGTTAGTCAAGTAAATTGTTTGTCAACTGACGCAGGTTTAAATTTCAAATGTAAAATATATAACTGGCGGCCATCTTGTTTTATAAAACATCCCCATTTTCACTTATTTGTATCATTATTATTGGGACGATAACTACCAAGTTTGGAGTTTGTTGGTCAAACGGTGCTCAAATACCAGCAGTTTGCTGTTAAGGGCGTGTTTCGTTAAAGTTTGTGGCAGCAATTTCGACATTAAAATTTATCGCAGAAAATTCTGCTTTGCAAACTTGATGCGGGTTTGGATGCTGATGATATATGCCAAGTGTCAGATCAATCGCTTAACTGGTTCCCAAGAATAAGATTTCGAAAGGTTTCTAAACAATGCGTCACAGCACCAATTTCAATGATGTAGCAGCAAATTTTTTTCACAATCTGACAGCCAATGTATCCAGCTTGTTACCTGCCAAGTCAGAACCTGATCAGTCACACAGCCTTGAAGCAGCAGCAGTTTAAAGTTTCGGGAAGAAAAAAAAAAAAAAACTTTAACAATAACAGTAGGATTCCCAGCCTTTGGCTTGGAAGCCTAATAAGTGATTGTTGAATAAAGTAGACTTATAAATGAGTAATACATTTTGATTATATTGACTTTGCTAGACTTCCTAAATGTAAGTCTTCAGAGTGGGAAAGATTAACAGTACACCACTGTGATGTATTCTGTTCCTATAAGTACATTGGAAACTATGCTGCTGGTTTCTGCCATCAGCTACAATTCAAGTCTGGGATCTTATTTTAGACAGTTTACTGAACTGTGCCTTAAGGTGTTTTGTGCATGACAATGTAGCCACTGCATTGAGAAATGACACACTTGTACAGGCATCCACAATCTCTTGTGAAATCACAAGGATCATTCTGAGATCACATTATTGTTAGTGAGTAGTTGCACACAACTCACACCTTATATACAGAAGGTCTAGTGGATTATGTGTAGGGCTTCTGTTTTAATTAGTTTCATTTTTCGGTGCCTATTTTGTTTTATTTTTTTTTGTCGGGCTTTTGCTTTTTATGTACCTTATGAATTTACAGTTTTTATAGCTGCAAAGAAAGGTACATTTTGACCTCTGAATGTTCGGAACACATTACTGAAGGTACTAATTTGCATAATTTACTAGTGACGTCACCATAGCTACTTATTTATATTTGATTAAAAATCATTGTTTTACAGGTAATCCATATGGAATAAAACATTCACGTGTAGTTTAAAAATGCATTATACAGAACAGTAATCATGTTCAACAAAAATAAAAATACACGTTGTTTATTTACATGTAACTGATGCTGCTATATACTGTAAAGATCTTGGTTCTCGCAGGCGGGGTTTCTCGCAGGCAGAAATGGGACACAAAAGAAACATATCACTTATATTTGAGTATCAAAAGAAAAGTATCACTTATATTTGAGTATGAAAAGAAACTTATCAATTATATTTAGATAAAATTCACTAGACGTGATTGGAAAATGGCATACTCTGTTTTAGAGCAGGTGCAATGACTTTTTATTGTGCTGATTAACAACTGACATCAAGAAGATGCTGCAAAATGATCTGTCGATCTTTGGCAGGTGTTGCGACTCTTGGTCTTCCAGTTCGTGGCCTGTCATTGACAGAGTGTGTCTGGTTATACTGTCTCGTCAGGTTTGAAATTGCTGGCTGTGAGCACCCAAGACGGCAAGCCACAGTATGCTGCCCTAGTCCAACATCCAACATTGCACAAAGGCGCTATTTTCTTAACAGACGTGGCATATTGTTTTTTTCTGTGATTTTCTTTATTGCTTTTATTCAAGCTTGCAATTCAACAGCTGAAATCACACCATATCCAGTGTCCAATCAATTGACTCACTAATTAGGTGATTAAGTTCATATGCTTCAGTCAGAGTCACTCAAGCGTGTCATGGTCAAGGATGAATGATCGAGTGATTAAAAAGAAACCAGAAACATTTTGTTAATATTCATCATTTATATACCTTTTTTTTTTTTTTTTAAATAAATGTGTTATAATAGTGATTTGTTTCTTTTGACGCTCGGTATAGATACAAGTTAGGAAGGAGAGACATTGCCCAGCTGTATTTTTTGGCTAGTGAGTAAACCATCAAACCATAAAATATTCTTATTATTAATGCAGGACAGCAAGGTCAAGTTTAACAGTAGTTCTTTGTGTACAAACACTACATATTCAGTGAACATGTCTGCTGTTGAGGTAGAATGTGAATAATCACAGTTTTACTTTTATTATTTCAACAAAAAAAAAGTCTTAGGGACAATATTATGTACGATAGTTTTTGATATATGTAAAACGAGACCATGTATTAGTAAGTCTAAGTGTATGTATGTAGCCTAGATATGAACATGAAGAATGCATGGATAAACCACGATAACACACACACACACAGAGCTGTATACAATATTACCGTACTGGATCGACTGTCTTTGGGTTCAGTCGGTCACTGGGCCTAGGCTGAGGTTTATTTGCAGTCACTGAGTGTACTGAAGACGCAGACTTGACTTTCCTTTTTGGAGTTTCAGTTTTCCCACGGGAAGTTGATGACATTCTTTTTCATTGTTGTCCTTCAAATAAATTAAAAACATCCAGGCTAAATAAAAATGTAAAAGTAAGTGTAATACAGTACTAAAAACACTGTATGACCAACAACACAATAGAGGCCCTTCAATGAATGTTCGTCACCTTAAGTTGTTGTTTTTGATAATAACTACAGCCATTTGTTAATAATACAATTTGTGGGGTGTGCGTTTTTGTTTTGTTTGTGTGTTTTGTTTGTTTGTTTTTTTCTCCTGCCTATCAAGAAACCCGTCTACTTTGCAGGCTAAATAAACCAAAACGCATCGCAAGTAAGAATCGCAGTTAGGAGGTGTATTACTAGAAAGTCAGCATTCCATTGTCATGGAAAAGACACAAATAAATACAAAACAGTAACCTACCAAAATGTTTATATAAATATTCAGACTGACAGTACTGGAATTCGGAACAGTTCCAGCTGCCAGTCAATGTTACCTCTTCTCAGATTAGACGAGCAACTGCTGTGTTCAGACAGGAATACTACCTGTTGCTAGGAAGCGTAGTTCCTACTACGGCAACCGGAGCGGCACAAATGTTTTCTTGTACCTTGTAAATAGCCCGCATGTGTAGTCTTACGGCAATTTTTGTGTGTGTGTGTGTGTTTTTTCTTTGTTTATTTACTAATACCTAATATAGTAATAGTAATATTACTATTGGAAACTAACTTACAAGAAATACAAAACTAGTTTAAATAACGATACTGTAAAGGAACTCCAATGCGTTGTTACTTGGGATACAAGATAACAGTTTTCCTTATGGATATAATTAGAGACATAGTTGAGGATTGTATGCTAGCGTAGACATTTGTGATCTAATATTTATAGTAGATGTGTGCAGTTTATCTATTACCAAGTTTTGGTTTTTCGTTTTTAAGCCAAATTAAGCAATGTTGTACCTTTGTAGTAAAAAATCGACACCAGCATTCTCCCTGCTGAACTGTCAGTATTACATCACCTTTCGCTATAGCCTCGAAAGGGTTACTAAGCAGAGAACGTGAAGGGTGAAGTACGATAAACAATACTGTATTTTATCATGTCCTTGAATTAAATCCTGCAAAAAAAAGTCTAAAAAAAAGACAGACTCTGGAAAAGTATTTAGAGAAAATGTAGGAAATCAGTTTCCCCCACTGTATGTTGCCACATCATTGTCTCTTTGTAGAAAAATCAATGCACTTTACAGAACTGCTTGGCATTCTCTTGGTAGAAATGGCTGTTAAAAGCAAGGTTTACTGATGTATCAGAAAGTTAAATGGCATGATCAATGTAAAGATAAGGTAGAAGACAGTAGCTTGGCAGCAGCTTGATCATGTTTCAGTCATCTATCTGGGTGTGGGTTTAAAAATAGCTCTACCACAGGGTTTCTATTGATTTTGTTCACCATGTCTCAGAATTGCAAGTCCCTAAAAAAATATGGTCTGGCATTGCGATACTGGAACCTTGTAGTGTATTTTAATTGCATTACTGGAATCCTGGCTTTATTAAAGGCAACAGTCTCAGTAGGTTTTTTTCTTAGATTGCTATACTTGAGTCAGATCTTGCTTGACCCCAGGTCATCTTTTTTTTTTTTTTTTTTCTCTTTTGGAACAGACTTTTCATCAGACCGAAAGAAGCAAGTGAGAACGAAGACTGTTAAAACCGTCAAGAAAGTTCAACATACTATGTTTATAACTTTAAACATTATATTAACCAGAAAGACAGTCTACTTGACAAGCAAAACCTGGACCAAGGTGTGATGCAGACACTCAATGATTCCATGTCCAAGTTTCTTCAGGCACTAAAGGAAAGTCAACACAGTTCTAATAAGTATCAGCTACAGACCTATATCCATACTGACTTTGCACCTTAAATATTAGTCAGACAAATCTCAGTTACAGCCAATACAGATTATGGAACATCAGATAAGAAGCATGTGGTATTTAGACCACAAAACTGTGCAGTTTTCCTTATATGGTAGTGCACTTCTATTGCAATTTACTATTTATCAGTTCATTGTGGCTCAATGCCTAGAACTGCATTGTCATTGTAGTTTAATTACATTAAAAATTGTTTGGGTAGGACAATACTTCCCAATCAATTTAGCAGTTCAGTGTATGTTGCCTCCAATGTTCAATGTATTCTCCTAAAGCTTGCATTATTATGTGTATGTTAGTCTGTAAAATCATACCCTGAATGATAAGAAGACAAGTTTACCAGGGTTTAAAGCATGTTAAATGTTTGTTGCTTTTTTAAGGTATGGGGCCTTAGTTTATCTTTAGTGTATGCAAAGAAACAAGGTCTGCTTCTACAGAAGTATTCTAGTGCCAATTAAAAAGAAAAATAAAGTATCTACTACTATATATATCCTACATAGGGCTTTATATCTCTTATGTTTTTTTTTTTTTTTGTTGTTTTTAATTAGCACTAGGATGTGTTTAAATAGTTAAAAAAAAAAAAAAAAAAAAAATTAGTACCAAAGAGAAATAGTAAAATCCTTGTAATTTTCTGAATATTGTCTGACTAATGTTTGTATGAATTGAATTTTTAAAAATAATCCACTAGATGGCAATCTTTACCAACTGCAGCAGAAAAAAAAAAAACACTTTTTTTTTTTAAGGGTAGCAATAAGTTATTCACAAGAAAGCAATTAAGTATGTGTACACATATATACGATATATTATATATATATATATATATATTATATATATATATATCTATATATCTTATATATATATGTGTGTGTTTGGACTCCGACAAACTTTTTCACCGAAAAAAAACCGACTTTCGACAAGTTTGTAAAATTTAATTATTACATGAACTTAAACGAAAGGAATTCAAATAGCTTGTATTTCTACCATTTATACTAATAGTTTGTTCAAACCTGTAATTTGGGACAAATGTGATCGATTTTGCACAAATAAAATTGTTTTTAGCTTCAGGGCACTACACTGCTTTATTTACAAGTTTATGTCAGTCAACATTCTGACACGCTACACCAAACTGTGCATTGTAAATGTATCCTTCGGGACATAGTAAGCATTCCTTCCCCTAAGGAGGGAGAGTTGGGCCTGGTTAAAGCATTTTATATTTGTGAATAAAAGATTACCAGTTTCCAGCTCCAGATACATGTTATATCCCATGTTATGCCTGAGGTCAGACATGTCAAAAAAAATGAACTGAAAGCCCTCTAGAGTAACATAAAACCATTAGGCTGGCCTTTGATCTGATACCTTCCCTTGAATCTTTTAATCAATTAACCATGAAGCTACTCAGCATGTCATATTTGCTATGCATAAAATGACTTTGTTCTGTCTGTTCTTCACAACACAGATCAAAGATAGATCAAACTCCAAAAGATATCTGAATCCAAGCAGAGGAAAACATTTTTATTCCAAGGACCTGGTATGGTAGCAGCAGTATGCTTATGATTTATATTAAATTCCAGCAGCCCATTTAAGGCAGAAGGTTAATATATAGTGCAGTTCATGTCATTACTTTTATTTTAAGCTATAAATAAGGTTCTATATTAGATGCAGATTTCCTGTATTTTTTTTTTAATTGTACAAAGAAAGTAGTAAAATGTCACTTCACTGCCCATGTGAGCAGTTTTATTACTAAAACCAAAACAGCATGTTCAACCTATTTAGTAAAAGCTGGTTGTATAGTGAAATGTGGAATTCTCAAGCATAGGGTTAAAAAAAAAAAAAAAAAAAACCTACAAGGTTATTGCAATATATAATATATCAGTACTGAATAATATAATCAATGCTCACTGCTTAAAACTCATGATGTACCATCTTAAATGGCTTATTTAGCAATGGAGCCAAACATTTTTTTTTATAATATTGGGCTTTGATCTTATGAAATGTGACTAACTTCTCCATCTCCAAATTCAGACACTAAAGAAGACGCTTTTTGAGATGTTTTGTTTTCCACCAGTAATTACAGAGTAATTAATGAGGTAATTATTTGTAACAGTCGTTGATATAGAGTAATGACTGTAACTATTATTAGATTAATCTAATTAATTCGATTAAGGTAAGGATTGTGGCTGCAATAAATGTAATAAAATAATCCAAAATAATGTAATATCTTATTCTAAATGGACAATTCCTCCTACTTTCTTTTAATTCTTTTTTTTTTATTTTCAGCAAAATTCCTGTCTCTTTCATAAATGCTGATATGCCCTTAATCCATTATACTGGTTAGGGAATGTATAAAACATACTGCCTACATGTTTTCCACTTTTATTCATTTTTTGGACTACCCTCAGGAATGAGTGTTAAAAATAAATGAAATACTGACAGTAAATATAATATATCATTTACAAGTTCTAGAATTAAGCATAACTTACACTTAACACTCGTTGCTTCAAACTAAAAAAAAAAACAAACAAACAGAATGATAACTTTTACTGGGGGTGTTTTCTGATGGAAAATGTAGAAATTCTTTATTGTTTTTCTATATACTAAAGTTCCTTTTGCTGGGTGTTGCTCACACTCACAATACATTTCACATTTCATTTTAACAGAGCATGTGATTAAGTTGTACTGGAACAACTATAGCCAAAGTGACTAAAACCATGTGTGTACAAAGAACTATCTAGTGGTTTAGTGGTAACCCTACTGTAGGTTCCATTGAACTTAAGAGGTCAGGAGCTCAATTTAGTGTAAAAAGAGAACTCTAGAACAATCTGGCGCCTGCCCTGAGGTAGCTTAATCCTGCTTGATCAGAAAAACATCAGTCGTTTGGCAGCTGTTGGAAAATAGGTTAGTTTGTGGCTGCAAAATTATGAACTGTAAAACTTGATGTAACTGAAAGACTCACAGATACATCTGGGTAAGCTAGTTTCCCAGATGTAAAGGAGGCTCGTAAGTGCACTCGTAGATGGTATTCCATTTTATATACATGCTTCTAGCAGACATACTGATCAGGGGTTCCCAGATGTTCCTCGTGACATCCCGGCTGAGGACCTCTTCCCAATGCATACTGTTAATTATGACAGCCCTGGTGTCAAGACTGTAATGCTATGTTTCAAATCATCTAAAGCACCTAACACCAGCGATCCTGTAAATTAATTGACCCACAGCGTGAGGAGCGTTATTTTGTCAGGTATTTTAGTATCTGCTGTAGCTCCCTAGGGGTGCCAGAGCCCCATTTGGGAAACCATGTACTGGGGTTTACTTTTCATTAACGTTTTTGTTTGAATAAATTGACTGTTCTTTTGTGGTGTTTGTGTTTTCAGGGCAGACTCTCGAATGACCTTGGTTGCTAGGCACCTAGCTTACAAATGAAAACTGTAAACTGGTGTTTACATCTTTTGGTTCTGTTTCCATTTTACCTGTCAAGTGCTGCAGCACACAGATGTAACCTTCCATTGGTAAAATAATCCAGATGTTTTTAGCTTTTACCGTAGTACTTTTAAATAAATAAGTAAATAAATAAATACATAACAGCATTACTGTATTTTACTTTACAAATGATACAAGCCCACGGTAGAATGGTCATGGTTAAGATATACAATCTAACAGTACCCTTGAACTAATTGGTGTATGTGGATGTAATGCATTATTTTGGGGGATGAACGAATCTGCCTTGATAATAATAATAATAATAATAATAATATCCTTAAGGAGGAAATGGTAGAGGTAAGATAAACTTTCCTTGCTAAGGTCATTATAACTTATTTTACTATTTAAAAATAACTACAGTGATCATTTGATAACTCTTGAACTTGAAGATACAATGTCCCTGTTACTGGGATTCTACTAATGGCTTAACCTGCTTTGTTCTCAATGAACAAACATGTCCCTGTGGCCGTTTAATCCTTACAGATCCCATCCCATAAACTCCCACACAGCCTCACCCAGCACAGGAAGAATAAAACCCAAGTGGAAAACGATGAATAGTATCAGTATCATTCTGGCATTCTATTTGTATATAACAACTTCAAGGAATCTTGTGGTTGCCAAAGCAACATAATATTTAAATTGACACATCATCAGGCAAAAAGTAAACGCCTTTATAGTTAAGCCTGCTTAAGTTAGAAGCAGATATTTATATTGAGTAATTAAAAAAAGCAAAAAAACAATGGTTACACCCAATGTTGATGATGCAAATTATTTTTCAATGATGTTTTTTTTTTTTTATTCTTTTTTTTTAAGTGTTTATTTAAACACAGATCTGCACTATGGCAATGTATTACTATGTTCCTGCATTTTCAAAGCTGTTTGCAATACTGTAGTATTAGCAACATTATAAAATGTGTTAGATATGGATAGTGATGTGAAGTTAAACCCAAAGTTATGTACATATTCTGAAGACTATGTGACTACTGTATACTTAGTTACTGTAGATGAACTGTTTGTTTTGTAATATGCAGGCTTCTCTTTCTCTCATGGTGGTCTGTTTCAAATGTTTGAACATGCTACTGACAATAATGTTAAACCCTAACTCTTTCCCTTTAGCTGTGTGTCCATGTACTGTAAATCTGTACACCTACAGTATATCAGTGCAATTTAATCTCTTTAGTGTGTCATTGTGCCCTATTCACAAGACTTTAAGAACTGTGTTAAGGAATGTTCTAAGTGATATTTTTAAAATTTTATAAACATGTACATGGGTCAAACAATGCTTTAAAATATGTTAAATATCTTATCGTCTCTACAACAGCTGAAAAAAGTTTAATGAACTGTAAGATGTAATTAATAAAAATGGGCTTTAAAAGGAGTCCTTAAGAAAACATTTGCAAAATCCTTCCTTTGTTGTATTAATGGGGACCCATTGAATAATTTCAATGCCATCAGCAGATCTGCCACTGTAAAGTATCAAATCAGGGTCCTTTATCGAAGACACGTGCATAGAAATGATCTAAATTAGTAACATGAGTCTTTTCTGATCTTGTCATCAGTTTGTTAAAACTAACATTCTTGTAAGAAAACAATGAGGTTATATAAACAGCACCACACATGATTTTTTGTTAATAGATTCAGGGTGGATTGGAAGGCAGCAGAGGTGGCTGTAGAAGACAGCTGCTGAATTTACTTGTGCTATGTACCCGTACTGGGACGGTGAGTACGTTAGCTCAGAGGGGATCTGGGCAACCCCATAGTAAGTAATGAGGAATAGGGGAGCGTCATTTACAAATCGCACCTCGCAGAGCAGCGGAGGTAGCGAGACCCTGCGTAAAGCAGTATTTGTTTTGTAGTTTGGTTTATAGTGTTTTGTTTTCCTTTTTACTTTCATCTGTTGTTTTTCTCACATTGCTGTTTATTTAACTTTAGCATGTGCTGAAATGACTGTGATAAAAGCACAACAAAATACAGAATTAAAAAATAAAACTGTGCACTTGTGGGGCATCTCAACTAAACATCTCTGGCTCCGTGTGCATCATTGACTCACCCACACTCCCCCTATCACAGTGGTATAATGCAAAATGTGTTGCTGGTCTCTTGAAATTCTTATTTGACTGTCCTTCTGTAAGTATCATAACTTATCAATGCTGCACCATGGTTTATTTTGTTAATTGACTAGGCTACTAAGTAGGCCAAGTTAATAATAATTCACAAGGTAGGAGCCAGGCCTGCGTAAGGGGCTACTAGAATAAAGACAAAGAGCTTGTGACTTAGTAATAGAATAGGGGTTTCCCCTTGACTACTCAGAGAACTGCTCCCGCTGAAGTGAGGCCGAATCGATCGACCTGCAATGCTGGGAAGCAAGGACTTCACTAAAGGGGAAAGGAGGATTAATCAGGGTCTCCCTGGCTTTCTTAGTCGTCTAGTGGAGAGGTCAGACTCGGCTGATGCTCCGAGGCCGCATGGAGAGCCTCGCGATCTACACGCAGGGAGAACAAAAGTAAGAGCCACCTCAAATGATTAGCTCGAAAGTTGGGAGCAATGGGTGCGAATGAATAGATTAGCAGGAGAATGGAAAACTAAATGTAGTTAAAGTTATTTGGCCGGGAGTAAACCATACTATGCACCTGTATTAATTGACCTTTAGCCTCGTCGAGGGTGAGACTCAGTCTCGGCAGATGCTCCGTCACAATCGTCGTGTGGGACAGTGTTCCTTCCTGTGACTGGCAACAAATAAGAACATAAGAAAGGTTTCAAACGAGAGGAAGCCATTCAGCCCATCTTGCTCATTTGGTTGTTAGTAGCTTATTGATCCCAGAATCTCATCAAGCAGCTTCTTGAAGGATCCCAGGGTAATTTCAACAAAATTACAGGGGAGTTGGTTCCAGACTCCAACAATTCTCTGTGTAAAAAAGTACCTCCCTTTTCTGTTCTGAATGTCCCTTTATGTAATTTACATTC
Organism: Polyodon spathula; assembly: GCF_017654505.1. Taxonomy (NCBI): domain Eukaryota; kingdom Metazoa; phylum Chordata; class Actinopteri; order Acipenseriformes; family Polyodontidae; genus Polyodon; species Polyodon spathula. The sequence goes on from NC_054534.1 coordinate 93,229,892, forward strand.
CTGACCCCTTGACCGTGTTTCTTTTTCAGGTGGAAAAAGTCCCTTTGGTCAACATTGTCAAAACCTTTGAGAATTTTGAATGCTTGAATCAGATCGATCGCTGCATAGATTTCTTTGTTCAAGAATAGAGTCAATTATTTTAGCCTGTCTGCATATGACATGCCTGTTAACCTTTTGAGGTCCTATGTCGGACCAGGTCTGACATTACAATTTTCCCTTTCCAGTCCGATATCAAAAAGACATCATGCACAGGTCTCTAGTCATTTTTTCTCTGTAAAAAGCTGAGAAAACCTTTCAATGGCCAAGTGAGACCGATAGGAGCAGAGAGAAGCCGAAATAAAAAAGGGGGCGGATCTGAGCAATAAACATAGCCAATGCACCACAGAGTGATCAGGAGAGAATTTATCAGTATGCATGACTATGAAGAGGGGTGGTTGGAGATACAGTACTGAGTGTCCTTTTGTTATGCAGTGCCTTTTAAACCTGTTTTACTCTAAATAAACAGTGTGTGTAAAATAAACAGCACATGTGAAAATAAATTGGACCTGTTGCGCCTGACAAGCGTTAAATATTCGTTTAGTAGCGAGGTGACCAGAACGGAACACAATATTCTAGATGAGGTCCTACTAATGTGTTGTAAAGTTTTAACATTACTTTCCTTGATTTAAATTCAACACTTTTCACTATATATACAAGCATTTTGTAGGCCTTTTTTATAGCTTCCCCACATTATCTAGATGAATACGAATCTCAGCATAAACTCCTACGTCTTTTTCATAGATTCCTTCTTCAATTTCAGTACCTCCCATACGGTATTTATAATTTAATTTTTTTTTTTTTTTATTGCCTATATATAAATCAATTTGAAATATCTATTTCATTTTTAGATATCTTCAAAAGGGTTTAAGGTAGCTCATATTGATTCAAATATATCGGCAAATAATTTACAGATATCAAATATTTCAAGAGATAGCTCTAAATGATAATTTGGCTTGCCAAATAGCACATCACTGGACTTTGTTGTTTTCACCTGTGACCATCAATTAAGGATTGCTACGGATCCATCTTCCCTGCCAGTGTGAGCGGCAGCAAGGGGCAGGAACGTCGCAAAAGGACACTGACTGTTTTGGGACTGTTATGGAATGTTTCTGTGTTATCTATTGTGTAATTTTATTAGTTAGTTAGTCAAGTATTTAAAATTTTTAAATTATAATTCTTATAATTTATAATTCTTCTTCTTTATTCTTTATAATTCTTCATTTGTCTTTTATATGTCTGCTATGTCTTTTTATCTGTCATTTCTCTCAGTATCGTTATTTGTTTTTTTCTTTTATTTTTCCTTCTTGTACAATTATCTGATGCTCGATCATATTCCCTTCTGTAAATGTTACTTTATTTGTAGTAAGGACTGCCAATGAAAATGAGCTTAAAGCTAAATCTTATGACATGTCATAAATGTTAAAAACTGTACTTTGTCCCTGTCAAACAAATGCATAAATAAAAAATAGGACTCGAAACGGAGGGTCAAAAAAAAAAAAAAAAAAAAATATATATATATAATATATATATATATATATATATATATATATATATATATATATATATATATATATGCAAATTTCAAGCTTCTTGGACAACACCATATTCTCACATAATCCTAAGCAACGTTGGAAAAGGGCATACTTTCTGTAAACTATGCAGGACTGATTTACTTTAACGGTGGGACATAGGAGCAAGAATGATGCTTGTGGTAAGCATGAGAGATCAGAAACACACCAAAAAGCCAGTGAAAACCAGAGTATCAATAACATTTTTGTTGCCAAAGGAAAAACAGAGATCAAGCAAGTTACATATGCAGGGACCTTTACATGTTGTGACTAGTTCAGCACATCTGTAGTAGACATAGTCCCAGACTCACAAATTGCAAAGTATTCTGCAGGAAAGTCTAAAAGTCACCCAAATAGTGAAATGTGATTCTATTATAATTTCAGCATCAACATTGCTTTAGAAATTCAGATTGATAGATACCATGTGATTATATACTGCAATAGTGTGTTATATTAAAATAGAAGTAGAGTTGACAATGAAATGTTACTGACAGTGGTATTACTGATCTGCCACATACGTGTAGTATGATGAATAACATTGCAATAGCATGTTGTTGTGTATTCTGGCTTTTAAAAAATATATATGATGGACTTATTTAATTAATATACAGTCTTTAGATTTGTTGTGTGATGAAAGTAACAACGCCAACTATGCTTTGCTGTTCTGGAAAATCAACTACAGTGGACCTGTTTGCAAAGTATTTGCTGTTGCCAAATCAGTCCCCTACAACTACAGTACAATAAGAACCACAGGGACCAAGAGAGAATTGGATTGTGAAGCATGTCATGGTTATTTTTCTGTTTTATTTGTTTCCTTTTTAAAAGCATCGTATCAGTCTAACATTCTACCAAGTAATAAAGAGGACTAGTTGTCTGCCTTTGTCTTATGTAGATATTCAATTCAATTCAGGCCACTAAGATTTCAGTTTACAAAAGCTCCCTTATATTGAAAACTCAATGCTGACATGTATCGTTTAAAGCTTTTAACTTTTTAAAACAAGGACACAATAGATAAACATAACTGAAGTAAATATCCTGTTTAATTTACAAACATCAGTAGCAGTACTGATTTTAGTCCAGGTAAGACAAAGCACACTGCATTAAACATAAACATCTAACTTTTTTTTCATAAAAAGTCAAGGAAACAAATCTTTGTTACACAGTGTGCTCTTTTTTAGTGTAGGAAGAGCACCTTCCACTACATACTATTATCCAACTCTACATTACAAATTTAGCAGCAACATGTTAACATGGGAAACATAGGGATAACAAAGTAATTTTATTTAGAAAAAAGTCACAGTTTTTCTTCGCATAATTTGTTAAAAAGGTAAAAGGCTAAAGATATTTGTAAAAAGAGGTCTATGTCCTAAACACCACTCTGTAAAATATGTAGGGAAAAGTTACCTCTATACAATTATAATCTATTATAAAGACCTGTGTTTCTGGTACATTACAAATTCTCAGGAGATCTGACAAAAATATACAATGTGTTGTTGCACTCAACACACACATTTTTACCTTGGGTTTGGTAACATACAACAACATCAGTGGTTAAATATAGAGCAGGAGAAAACATTACAAAACTAAACAAACAAAACAAAAAAAAATCATTTTACCCCAATAGGACATGCTATGTTATTTTATCCATCCCCAACACATTCTGATTTGTTTTCAGGCTTTTTAAAAAATACAAAAATATCAGGACAAATATAAATTAATATATATTAAAGGACTCAAACTGTAGTATAGGAGAATATCTACCTGTTAGGTAATTTTTTTTTTTTATTTTTTTATATACAATAAATACTTGTCAGTGATATTTTGAATAATGTGCAGACAGTTTGAAAAGAAATTAAAAAAAAAAAAAAAAAAAAAAAAAAAAAACATTTTATATTCAAATTACTAATTCATACATCTATATTCTATATGTCTTATATCCCGCCCCACCTCACATTAACATTTACATTACAAAATAGTGAATACTGAAAACAAGGCTTGCTAAATACTTAACTTTGTTTCTGCTATTGTACCCTTGACATGAGCAAGTAAAACTTGAGGTGGATGTAATGCACATGTACATGAAACTTCCCATTAGACTGCTGTTTATACCCTTCTGTAGATCAGAATTTAAAACGAGCATGACTTGTATTTCAACACAACATTTCTCAGGCACTGTCTTCCTTTGTGTTTCACCAAGTCCGTCGCTTATCCACACGTGGAAGCTTTCATTACCATATAATATTTTCTTCATCATATTGATATGACACGGCAAAGACTGGGCTTGTGTTATCGATATCAGTGCTTTAGTATCACTGTGTTTGTTTGTTTTTCATTTTATATTTTATTCTGTGTATAGATTCCCATATGTTTCTGTCTATCCTTATACAGTAACAGTGAGTAAAGTAAAAAATAAAATAAAAAAAGGCATGCCAATCGTTATCTTCATTTCTACAGCTCCGAAAGACATTTACAGTCAATTCCTCTTTGAAAAAAAAAAAGTCCTAGATCCTGGCTGTAAATGAAGAAAGTCAACTCCGTTTTTTTCCCTCTCTTGGTAATAAAAATAAGTCTGTTCTGTATTTTATAATATAATTCAACATTTCATCTATGAAAGCATCAATTAGTCCAGCTCTGTCAAAAAGGTACTATTTTCTTTTTTTTTTAATTTCATTTAAAAAAAAAAAAAAAACAGGGACAAAAAGAGAAGAATTTATGAAGGACATTTTGTACAGCCACACTTCACGATTTTTTCAACTTCCTCCACAAATGAAGAGCCGTCAGTGCATTCGAAAGTATATTTCCGTCGTTTGCTCCTCAGTGGTCCACAGCACTGTTCATTGGAGCACCCACCTCGGCATTCTAGCCGAGAGACCTTTTTGGTTGTCTGGCACGCGGCATAGCCTTGTTGCTTCTGATAGTTATCTCTGACTCGTTCCCCTCGACAAAAGATTTCTGAAAAAGATTAAAAACAAAACAAAAACAAAAAAGAAAAAAGATATTGGAAGACCAAAACAGTAATTTACAACGACACTGCGGATGGCAGTATTGTCACCTCAGAGTTCAGTACTTCTAGCAAAGTCTGGTGACAAGTGGTAACATGCTTCTTATAGTGTTTTTTAGTGCTGACATAATAAAGACTTTTTTTACCACACCATGGTACACTGGGGCATGCAATCATGGATACAAATAAATATACGGTGTAATATTCAAACATTAGTACAATAGAGGGAAATCTAAGACACATTATGAGTCAGATACTACCATTTTTATACAGCAACAGCAAATTGACTCCAAGTGAAATTATTATATCCGAAGAGCACAAATATAAAAGTAATAACAACTGAGATAATGCTGACGCAGACACATGCCTGGCAATGTTTGTTATCGGTAAGTTTGTCAACGATCCACCTGAAAAACGTGGGTGCAATGCACCTTTAGAAGCCTACATCTCAGAAATGTTTATGGGGGGATACCACATATGGCATGCCACAACACAACAGTGACACACAAAGATACAAGTTGGAAAAAGAGGATGAGAACATTTTGTTTCTCAACACAAAAAATAAAAGTAATGTTCTTTAAAAAAACAAGAATGAAAGTTGAATGAGGAAGAAAAGGATAAGAGAGAGAGAAGATCCTTTATCATTTTTCATTCGCTCTCACCTGTCTCACCTGGGTGGGGTGCTGGGAATGGTCAGTCGAGGCTGAGAGGTCAAGAAGTAGAGTTTGTGATAAAAACAGAGGTAGAATCATTGGATTTGATTCACAGTCGGAGGAGATACAGAACAAGTCAGAAAAGACACAATGGAAAAAACAGTAATAGAGAGTATAACCAAATAAAAACAGAAAAAGTCAAAATCAAAATGTTGTTCTACTAGCTACCAAAAATAGAAAATACAGTGAAGTACACAATATAGTACATGTACAATTTGCCTAACCATTTATTAAATGCAGGGAGGGTACCAATATTGATATTTTGGCACGATACTGTTCGATAATAATTTTCATATCGCGATATCATGGGATTAAAGGAAAATTAATCACATACGCTCGAAGAGACATTCTTTAATTGCTAATACTGCTAAAAATTGAAACGCTGTATAATCAAGTTTATTTTATATTAATATACAACAAACCATATACATAGAGTACCAATCATGGTCAGTCTCGTAGACAAACACCACATACTAAAGTATTATTAACCATTGTATACACTACTTGCACCATGTGGCGTCACATTTCAGAATAGCCGTATCTCAGTTTCTGGTGAAAGGGCGGTTTATTTGAAATCCTGTTGTTTACATCTATTCCTTTGTTGTAGTGAACAGGTTATAAAATAGTTTTTTTTTTACTTGTTTGTTTAATTTCTGAGTAATTTCAATAAGTTTTCATTCATTTCCCGTGCATAAAGAGACAAGAAAAAACTTGGCTGAAAAATATTCCAAGAGATAAATTCATGGTAAATCCAATTGATTATAACACATTAGTGCTTAAATAGTTTTGTGATAAGTAAAACAAAAGTGCTTATTATTGTATAGACATGATACTTATGGTAATGCAACAAACAATAATAAAAACAGAACTGGAACTCTGAACTTTACACCCAGCTTGTCTTTATTTGACACTACAATCATGTAGCAGAAAAAAATTATTGGATTTGTTTTGAGAGTTTTTTTATAAACTATCCACTAATGTAATTACAATGACACACAAACAGCATATCCTAACTGAAACAGTTTAATAGAGCAATGCTGAAACGAATTACACGTTTTTAAAAAGATAGGTACAATTTAAATAAATCAATTTAAACGTAATAACTCCATAATCACAGAAGTAGCTATGTTATTTGCATAAACATAAGCACCACCATTCATTTCGCATTATTTTGACATATGCACATGCTTCAGCGGTTCATTACTGGAAAACTCAGTTCTATTTCTGGAAGGAAAATCTGACCACTAATCAACACATCATAAAAATTCAGCGTGGCTCGCATTAATGTTGCTTCTATTTTGTTTGGCCTCGCAGTTAGGCCACACAGGGAGACGGACGTCTTTAGAGCCTGGAGGAAGGGCTTCCCTCAGCCATGGATTCCCTTAGGTTTCATCCTATCAGTGAGTAGGGTTTTCTCCTTACCTGAGTGCCAAGCGGTTCGTATTTAGTTTCTGCAGGGTGCGTGGCAGGCTGGATTCTCCCTCACTGTATTTCATGTGCTGGGGCGGGCCCATGTGTCAGCTACTTTTCATTTTTTGGGGTAGGTGGCATTGCGCCATTGCAGTTGTTGCATTAACCATTTATCATTTTCATTTTTCCAGTCATGGCTTGACGGCTTTGTCTATTGGGGGGAGCTGGCCCCGTGTTTTCATCGTGTTTTCGCTAGTCGGCCAACATTGCGGATAGGTGTCAGCGCTCACGGACAAGGTCTCTGGCCAAATTCATTATCATCATTAATTCGTCTGATCAATTGCAATTGAAATAACCCACATTGTAGATTCTCCATACTGAATTACACTATTATTAATGTATTTTTAAAATGTGAGCTTTCGGTATTATAAATGATCATACAAAATTCGGCAGGACACTGTGCTTAATACTTTCAGAGGTTTAGTGAGTCAGCATGTACACGCAGAACAACTGAAGATTCAATTACTTCTGGTTTGCTTTAAGTCTGTGCAAAGTGAAGTATTGAAATATTTCGGTCTTGAGGTGGCTGAAGATGGAATAGTAAAACAATATAACAAGACCTTGTTTTTCTCCATGGATAATGTGTGAAACACCACTAAGTTAAAGTAAGTTATTGCTCTTCATATGTAAATATCAGTGTGTTTGATATTTCTGTCTTTTAGAAGACTTCAATATTATTGATATCGGAATACATGCACTGAGTTATGCTGCTTTTAGGTCATTAAATACAAGTTGCAGAACATTTTAAGGTCAACCTATTTAGTAAAATATGTAATTAACCTATTAAGACTTTGAGTCATTTGACCTGGCTCAGTCAAATTCCACTGTCTCCGAATGAAAGTTCAAAAGAAAATATAGTAAGAAATATTATCCCGCAACTGATATAAAAAGTGCAGACACAAAGTTCTTGTTCTTACCTCTGTCACAGCCGTCTCCTGTGTATCCACTGTTACACTCACAGTATGGCTTGCCCAGGCCTGATAACCTGCATTTTCCATGTTTGCACTTTATGGACTGGCAGGGGTTAAAGAGCCCCTCCTGTTCATCACACAGAACACCCCCATATCCCTGCTGACACTTACAGCTGTATGAGAATGCATTGATGGGTATGCATGTGCCGTGAACACATCTAGAGAAAGAAACAAGATATATAGATAAAATCAGCAAAACAATTAGTAGATTTTAAAAATTTACTGAATTTGGTCTGTTCCTAAATCTTAGATTTTATCATTTTTTGAACAGCAACATGGGTCTTACATTATTCTGCAAAGTCTCCATACCAGATTACTCTTGCATTATTAAGAATCAGTGATTATTGTACAAAGCACTTTATAAAAGACTAGTTATGTCACTGTGTGACAAAAACAAAGACAAAACCTTCAAAACAGTCAAACTTACTTATTTCCCACACAAGGGTCATTGGTTTGTTGATCACAGAGTTGTCCAGTCCACCCTCCTTCACAGTCGCAGGTAAAGCTGGACTGTCCTGTCGCATGGCAGGTTCCGTGTATACACACCTGCTTCTGGCACGGCTCACAGCCTGGCAGGATTCCCTCTTGCAATGGGGCTCTGTTGAAATCCTGCAGCTCGTTGTTAATGTACAAGTTGCGAATGCACCCACGGAAACTTGTACCATTCTGCCCAGGACCCTGACGCAGTGCTGCCACGTTGGTTGTGACAGGCATGCCTAGATTAGGAAAAGAAAATATTATTACTCAAAGAGTCTTCAGAAGATGTCTGTGCTGAAAAGCATATTAAAACTCTAACTTGGTAACACTTAAATAGAGCACATTTTCTTATTCTAAATCTGTTGAGAAAATTGATCCAAGTGCTTTTATTTTCCTTCCCATTTATTGACAAATAAACTAATGAAAGAAATCAACCCAACACAGTGTATAATCAATATATCATTACCTAGACTGAATTTTCACACTGAGCAGAATGAAATTCGTTTTCAGTTATCAGGTCTCTCATCAGGAGTAAATTAAATAATGACATTACAAATGAACACTATGACAGCAAGAAGGACTAATATATTTAGACTGCAAATTGTTGATGAACTAATTCTTTTTTTTTTTCTTAATGTTTTCATTGCAAAGTTTCTTTTGTGTCTAGTGATCTTGCCAAAGCCCATTGTCTTTGCAGCATAGCACATTCTACATACCAAGGAGTGGAGTCTCAAAAACTCCTGTCTCCTGCCAGCAACAGTATGAGGTTACGGTGGGTGCTGTCGCCAATTAATGTAATCCTAGAATTTGCTTTAACAGAATAACAACACTACCTGGGTGGGAGTTTCTGAGCGAGTCTTACCTCCTATGTAGAGCGGCGAGTCGATGCTCAGCGTTGACTGCTTAGCCAGGTTTGTGATACTCTTGTGGTTTCCACCGTCAACAGAGAGGGAAAGCATTTTGTCAGTGGCCACCAGCTCCACAACATGGAAGTTCCCATCATTTATTGTTTCCACGCTAAAAAGGTGAAAAATAAAGAAAAAAATAAGACTTTGTTTTCAGGGTGTAGTTGTGCAATCTCAGTGTTGCTAGTGGTTTCCACCCTGTTATCGCTGTTTTACAGTTCTGTTAAAAGGTCAGACCTTGTTTTCTATCACATACATTTCTACACATGGAAAATTACCTCGATTTATGTGGTAGTCAAGTTGTTTTTAATGAAAAGTAATAAGCAGAGGGATAAAGTTCAAACAAAAATGTCAATCTGTTGTCAGCAAATGATACAAAATAAGTTAAAATTTAAAAGTTGTATTTTCAACTCGGATCATTAACAAATGTTTTATAGGCATGAAATACATAAAAAGGCACTCAAGTACAAAATAGCAGTATTGTTTGACTAAAAGGTTGATTTTTTTCGAAATGAAGAACAAATAACTATTTGTCAGAAAACAGCAAAGACAATATGAAGAAATCAAGGTATATAGCTGTTACCCTTGAAAACACATACATGTGACTATTGATATCTCAAAAAAGATTGAAAAAAATGAACACATGCCCAACTGTATTCTCTCAGGAAGACTGCTGTCCTGCTATGAATCTGTAAAACACTGCTAAATAATGGGACTGTTTCTTCACAAGAAAGTATGTGTGGGCATACTTTGGTTTAAATGCTGCATAGTATAGCCTACCAGTGAAGCTACCTGATAACTTTACTTTGTTATTAGCTCATCAATAACTTGAAAATTGTCCTCAAATGTTCCATCACCTAGACAGAGGGCAATCTAAAAGGTGTTTTTGTTGTAGTATAAAAAGTAGAGAAGACTAGAGATACTGACTGCATTATTTAGCATATAGTTAATGGAAAGTAAATATACTTCATAAAGCTGACATGGTAAGGTTTTTTGGATGGGATTGCCTAGTTAGGGAAAAAGACAGATAATTAAAACTGTGCCATTAATTATGACAGACAGACTTGGAGAAAACTAAGGTTTTATTCTTTTTTGAACTACAGTAAATGAGCTATAAGCAGACAGCTATTGTTCAAAAAAAGACAACCTACAATAATGTCACATAATGCCAGGAATTCTAAATCTGCCTTGTTATCCAGACACAGAGCTTCAGTGGATCAGTGCTTTGTATTTAATATATGCCTATAATCTGATTTAAAACTAATTAAAAGAAGCTTAAAAAAAATCAAATCCTGAAATATTTTATAACAAGCTTTGTGTTTAGCATGGCTGATGGATAATCTTCTAAAAGAGACTATCATGGATCAGGTATTACTACAGTTTTTTTTTGTTTTGTTTTTGTTTGTTTTTTTACATTGCATTTATATAATGCTTGAGGCTTTTGGTAAGTGATACAGCATGTTCTCTTTTCAGTGTCAATGTTGAATATTGCGCACGTTTTATTTCCATTTGTACAGTATTCCAATAAGGTTTTAATTTGACTAGCTTTTGGAACTGCTGGCTCCCAATGAGGGGCAAACTAGAGAATACTTGGGTTGAAAATAAACTTAGTAAAGTGATTAGCAAGGAAAACTGTCTATATAACCATATAAACAATGGAAGATTCATGACCTGTAAATAGCCGAGGATGGATAAGAGCCTGTATCGTAGCTGACACGCACACGTCCTCGGTACAGTTCCACAGCAATATGATCTTTGTCACCTTTATACAGCAAAATACCATTGTCTTCATCAGTAGCAATCTAATGCAGAAAAGATAAAAGTTGTTTTTTTTTTTTTAAAGTGGGACATATAAAACATTGCTGATATTTATTTTCAACTTTAAAAACGACAGTAGTTTGCAAAATAACAATACCATCTAATTTCAGTTACATCTTTAACCAGTCACCAAATTATTTACAGACAGATCAAAATGTGCAAATGGGCATGACACTAAGGTAATGATCATCCTTCAGTTCCTAGTGGGAAGAAAATCTGTGAAGCAGGGAATTCTGTTCTTTACCTGTAGAGTGATATTTGCCTTGGGGTGGATCTTAGGTGAAGGGATCTGCAAGTAGGACTCTCTGTTCACAAAGTTCACACTGACCAGTTCTACACACTTCTTTCCCTGGTATCCTGGAAGGCACTGGCAGACTGGTTCAGTACCTCTCACAATGCACTCTGCCGCATTCTGGCACTCAAAATTATCACAAGGGCTTGTACGAGGCAAAACCATTGGCGGTGAAAATTCACAGAACAAGCCACTGTTTGTAGGAAAAGTAAAGATTTGACAATAATAACAATCTTTATAATAATAATCTTTAGAATATTTTTTTGTTGCATTAAAAGTATAAAGGGAAATGGTTATTCCAATAATCTAAGAGAGATGCCAAACTCTAGTCAGTCCAAAAATGCAAATGAAATAAATAAAAAAAATCTGATAATACTGATAATAAATCCTTTTTGATTTAATAGGATAAACTATTACGTACCAAACTGTAAAATCCTTGGCACTGTCATGCATGTCTAAAAGGCAAGTTCATGCAAAGATATCTCAATAAATAAAACCCACCTGTAAGCCTCCGTACATACACAGGTATATCCATTTATTGCGTCGATGCACTGGGCTCCATTTTTACACTTATTTTCATGGCAGTCATCATAATCAATGTCACACTGCTCACCAACATATCCAGGTGTGCACTCACATCTGTAATAGAAAAAAACTGTTATCAGTAAGGAAGCCCAAACACCTATGCAGTTTGTAGCATCCACAACAAAAGAGTCTCTCCAAAGGATTTATATACTGTCATAATCTTTCAGCACTTCACCCACCATGCATGCTAATTCAATAATGACTACATTATTATTTAATTAAAAGTAACTTGTGCAGAGCAGCTTAAAATACACCTCCAACCCTAGGATGAGTAGTTAGAATACATTCCTTTTTAATTAACAGCGGCTGTTTTTACAGTGTAAATCTTTTAGAATCTGCTAGTCCACTTGCTGAATTACTCACAAACACTGTTAGGACCTTTGCTGAAAACAGTCTTTAAAAACGCTTTATTTCTGAAACTACTGTAATACCACCAGCAGGAAATATCCCTATTTGAAGTGGTTCAACAAGGAGAGACCACAAAACAACAGCATAGAGCTGTTAAAAGTTGCTCAAAAGTTACATTTGTGGGGCTGATTTGTACCCTACAAAAGTACTGAGTAAACCACTGTTTAAAAAATCGTCAGCATCTGCTTATTTCAAACACTGCCGGTGTAGCAAAAGAGCGAAAGGAAATAACCTGCCTTTCTCAAAAGGGAATATTACCCAAATAGTTTGTATGATGCTTTTTGCTTCCTCAAGTCCTTAAAATAACAGAAAAACACACTTCATCATTAGGCGGTCAGTGAACCTTTTTACACTCACTTATATCCCTTGGGTGTCACGATGCACTTGGAGTTATGCTTACAGGGGTTAAGTTCTGGGGCACAGAAATCCAACTTTTCCTCACACAGCTCGCCTGGAAAACAAATTTTCGGCACAAACTTTTATAGTGGGACAAAATACCATTTGAACCCTGCAGTGGACCTACTGCATGCAGGAAAGTAATGTGCGCATATTTTGAACATTCCAATATCATAAAAAGAAAAAAAAAAGAAAAGAAAAAAACACAGAAAACATAACCATCCAGCTTTGTCAATTGTAATGCACAGGTCTTTGCAGAGCCAGTTAGACTGTGTCCTGAAGCCTTTGATGAAATCACAGAATGCATTTTCAACATTTGTTTTTGAACTGACTGCCATTGGTATTGGTGCCGAGTTTTTTTGTGAACTCCTTCAAGCACGTTACATTGCACAGAGCGCCTTTGCTTTTTAAATAGTAATGCAATGCCCTCAGGGGTTTAAAATGACATTGCCTTCCAAGGCTAAGAACTCACACAATTCTCTTCCCAGAGTTTGTTTGTGAAAGATGCCAGATGCATGTCTCAGGACACCAGACATCAATAAAATAGTTTGTGAAATTACATACACGGCACTACATTATGAATCTTTAATACCAGTCACAATCTCTTGTCCCTTTAACTGTGATGAATGGCTTATCGCTTAGCCATGGGCAGACTGGGAAAAAAACCACAGATCTTGCACAGTCATGTAGACAACCAATATTCTGCCACTGATGAATTAGCAGGGTCTGTGGTAACCTATATTATTTTGGGTTAAACTGTATCTTACACCTTTATTGATTTCATCAAACCAATGGTTCTAAGTAGAGGATAACAAATTCAAATTCATTTAATTAGAACATAGATATAATCAGTCATTCTTTACTAATATGAAACAATACAATTCATTACATCTAAGATTACGTGGAGGTTATCACATTTAGATCCCAACGCTCTTTATTTGTATTTAAAGGGTACATCAGCACTGCATGAAAAATTAAACATAAACTATCCAACCTTGCTGTTCTGAATGTATTTGGTCATTGTATAATAATCTGTATTCGCCCAAATATCTGCAAAATGCCGCATTGCCAATGTCCAAAATCATTTTTCAGGAGTATCTTATCTGAGCCAAAAAACTTGACTTCCGTGTTAATCACAATAACACTTAAAAATACAACATGCGAAGGAAACATGTACAGTGTAAAAGATGTCTACTACACAAAACGAAAGCAGGTACCTTCCTTATGGAAAATTAGACGGACCATGTTTGTCACACATACTAGTGTGTTTCCACACAGAGGTAATATAACTTTTCATTGGGCATGCAACGGTATATTTCAGACCAAATGTGAGCGTACATGTGGAAGTCATGTTTTTGGCTCACAAGAGATGCTCAAAACAGTAATTTTGGACACAGCAGTGTGGCACTATACAGATATTTGGGTGAATACAGATTATTATACAATGACCAAATACATTTGGAACATCAAGGTGGGATAGTTTATGTTTTATTTTTCATGTAGTGCTGATGTACCCTTTAAGCAAGTCTTTAGTTACCAGAATCACTTTTACAGTACATTTAGTCACGCTATTCTGCTGATCTCCAAAATATAGACCTTATACATTTTCAAATACAAACACACCCTAACCCTAACAAATATAAAATACATATCCCCTGGCCTTGTGTTAATTAGCATATTCATCTTATTTCTTCCCCATTCTTTTTTTCTAATAAATTGCTTTGAACTGTGTCCTTTCTGTGTCCTTTCTCCTGGCTCTTTTAGTTACAGCTTCATAATGAGGATACATCACCTTTCATGGAGATAGAAGAATGCAAACAAATAAAAAAAGGTGCACATTGCTATTTATGTTTACTCATGCTAGGAAACAACTAAAAACACCTCTGTGACTGAATCTGCACCTTGCAGAAAAATAAGTAGAAATGTTTGCGTTGTGCATTAACAGACTCATTTATTACAGTGCGAGTTGCCACAGAAAATATCAACCCTTGTGATTTTCAATTAGAAGCTGAATTGTTTTATACCATAAACATTGGGTGAATGCCTTCTTGCTACATAAAAATAAGATTTTCTTTGCTGCATTTTAGAACTCTCAGTAAAATCTTTAAAACTTGGGTCTGGTTTTCAAAACTGAGTTGGTTCAATTGGCTTCTCAACTATATGTTTGGTAAAATAAGTCGGAAAATCCTGTGTTGAAAGATTTTTCAAGAATACAAATATTGAAAATAAATAATTAAATACATTAATAATAATAATAATAATAATAATAATAATAATAATAATAATAATAATAATAATAATAATAATAACACACTGTGTTCCCTTCCAAATATACTGTTGAATAATGTGCAGTTTGGAGGGAAAAAAAAAGTTAATTAATATGGTGGATTTATGTTAGAACTTTATTGCTTACATTCCTGCACCCCAGTGTATCCAGGAAACTATGTTGCCATGATTCTATTTCTGTACTCTGAACAATGCCTGTGGTGGGCTCTGAAAACCATGCTGCCTAACTGCAGGAATTAAGCAGGAGAAGAGGAAAACGACAGGATCACATAAAGATAAAGTAACTGCAACTAACCTTTTTCCACCTCATTCAGGTTAGCAGCTTGCAGTGACAAAGACAGAAGACACAAGACTTTTTACATTGTAAAACAGCAGAGCACTAAAACAGTCGCTAGAAGCAGACAGCAAAAGCAAAGCAGACATTAAAATTTTACTGTAACATGGAAAGCTGGCTCAGATGCCACCATATGCAACCTGATTAAAAAAAAAAATGTTATTCTCTACTACAGTAAGGATTTTAGTTTCTAAGGAAATCAGAAAAGATTTGAATAAAAATGTGACCTGCAATCCTTATCCAAGCCTGATGGAGCAATACCTTTTGCATGATGTTAAGGTGTTTCTAGTAAGATTCATAATAACTAAATAAAACAAAGCAAAATAAAAACAAATTTGAGATTAAAATGTAACAGCTAAAGTGTTTTATCTTCTCTAGACTAACAATCTAACAGCGTGTTGTTATGACATGTCCATTTATTTAAAATGACGCTCTGCACAACAGAGCCTGTGCTTGTTGATAATGAGTTGCCGAATAGTTAGTTTGCGCTTGTAATGGCATTATCTCAGTTTTGCTATCTAGTAGTTATTCATAAAATATTGCACGCTGAACTGCTCTTTCCACATGACCGAACATTAAATGACAAGCAATTCTGTCTGGATTCATTTACAAAATCACATAAATCATGCAGCCAGGATTAGTTCATTTTTAACACTGATCATTTCAGACATGCAGTGCTATACTAATATAATGCAATGGATTATGTAACATTAAAGTATTGCATGTGCTGGACAAAAAAGAAAGTGTTTTTAAAAAATGTGATTTTCAGCTTTTAGAATCTCTGTTCTTCCAGCAGATCTCTTTCCACCTGTCTCTGGGATCACTTTTGTTAAGAAAACATTTTTTTTTCTGGTAAAGAAATAACACCACTGTATTCAGAATCACTGATTAAAGGCTTTCTATGCAGAATATGAAGTTGTCAAACTTGGATTTCAAGAGGTCACCATCTACAGTCAAGGTTACAAGGATTAACTTGTATCTGGGAAGCTGTCACTATCTGAAAAGTTTCCAGGTAGAATTTTATGTTCATTCTGTTCAGGTCATGATTTGCTGACAAGTTAAACTGACACGTTGATATAGTCCAGTCTGTTTTAGTTAAATTGGAAACAAATATGCTTTGCCTACACCCATCCCAAAATATACTTTTATACTGTTTTTATACTTACAGTATGTGTGTACTGTGTGTTTGAACCAAAATTGTTCATCAAAATCAAATTGTTTTTTGTTAAAAATAACATTTTTTTTTGTTTTGTAACTGTATATACAAGAACTCATGTTTTGGCTATGTATAGGAAAATAACACAGCTATTTGTTTACCTGTGTATTCAGCTGGGCAGTGACAGGTGTAGTTATTGATACCATCCACACAGGTAGAGTTGTTTTCACAGTCATTATCCTCACAGTCATCAATGTTAATCTCACAAGCCTCTCCTTCAAATCCATCCGCACAAGTGCACCTGGAAAAATAAAGCATACACCTTTGGCAATGTTTTATCCTTTTTATTACACACTTAGAAATAGTTTTTAATTTTCCCTATATGAGTAATGATGAAAAAAGTGATGAAAACAGCAACACTTAGCTGCAGCAATAACTACTTTACACTGGAGGTTATATAGTTGATTAATCTTCAGACAAAAAATGTAGATATGACGGCTTGATAATTCCTTAATGAAGTGCAGGGGTAAAGACTTTCTCATTTCATGCACCACCTTAATATGCTTGATAAGAAGATTACCATTCGCTAGTGGGATTAACAAGGTGCTTTAATGGAGCGCTTCGTTTTATTATTCATGAAGGGCACCTGGAGCCATTCGATTACCTGATTAACTAATTCCAGATTTAATGTGCTCACAGCATGCTGAGGTGCAAGTGCTGTGCAAGCACAGCCTTGCTCACATTCCTGACGCTGAAGTGTGACAGAAACAAAACAGACCTAGCTATTGTATGCTGTCACTTATTTAAGGAAACATTTCAATTTTCTTTTTAATTATCCTACTTCTGTCCGAAACTTAATTAAAGGTTTGCTCACTATCTAAATGGACTGTAATAATTGGAATTAAAAAAGACAAGCAAGGTAAATTTAAAGTATAATTAAATCAGACAAATCCACTGGACTAAAATAATAAATGTGTTCAAGGGTTTGTTCGATGCAGGAAAAAAAAGCTGGATAGGAACATATAATAAAAGTGGGCTATTTGGAAATGTAGCTAACTTCAAGGTGATTGGGTAAATGTTTCCATACCAGAAACCATCTTTTTCTCCCTCCTTCAGGTGACAATTTCCTCCATTTTGACATGGATTGCTGATACAGGAATGAATGGGAACATCACAATCTTTCCCCTTTAAAAAGTAAAACAAACAAATCCCTTAAATAAAAATAATATAAAAGGTATAGATAAAGCCATGTTAAAACATAAGGAACAAGGGCATACCTTAAATCCATACGGACATGTGCACCTGTAGAAGTCTACTGGATCACTGTTGCAGGTGCCATCATTTTTGCATGGATTTGACAGACAAGGATTACACTTGGCGAGAATGTTTATATCAACAGGTCCTATAAAAACAAATATATATATATATATATATATATATATATATATTATATATATATATATATATATATATATATATATATATTTAAGCACATGTTGTTATAATTATAAATTGTAAAACACCTTGATTACAACACATTTCTAAATAGATAACTATACAAGGTAAGGGATACCCAAAGGACAGGACAGAATGAAAGGTGAATTATTGTTCAAAAGACTGGCACACATCAGCAAGGTTTAGGGGCAAACAACAAAAGATGAACATGCTCATCTTCTGTTGTCTTCTTGGGCACAAGTTAAGGGAGATGAGAGTGTTACTCAGAAATAACTCTTTCCTACTTTACCTGTCACCAAAAAGCCACAAGGCCCTGGAATGTCTAGACAGATTTATGAAAAGTTAAAAGCAAAATATTAAATGTTTTGAGAGAATATGCAAGAAATGACTAGCTATAAAATAGATTTTTGTAAAGAATTGGGGGTAGATGTACTAAGATGGGCCAATCACAGCGCAAACATAATTTTACATTTTCATTGTGGCAAGTATAGATTTTGCCATATGTACTAAGAGAAAACATGGTAATGAAAAGAGCCACAATATATTAATTTAAATATTTGTTGCATCTTCTTACCAAGATCTCTAGCGTACATTGCGAGAGTCGTGCAACATTGTTCAAATAAACAGTGGAAGCGGGCACAGGGTGCCCAAAGGATAACGTCTATGCATGCAAGGGTGCAAGAACCAAAATAACATTGTTTTTGTGAAATGTAAACATCATCTGTACAATGCATTCCGTTCTGTCTTCATTTGAACTATTTTAATACTGTTATATATATATATATATATATATATATATATATATATATATATATATATATATATATATATATATATATATATATATATATATATGTATATATGTGTGTGTGTGTGTAAGGCAGTTTAATCCCATCAGATTATATAGTGAGGCCCCCACCTTTACCCCCAAAAAGCTTTATAATCAAACAGTAGCCAATCGCTAAACCGGAAATGTTTGTCCGATCTGACATAAAGCATTGACGGGTTTAAAAACAATAAAATTAAATCGCACACACATACATTTACAATTCTGGATTTTAAATATAAATCATTGTGCTGAAATAACACTAATGTGTTTTGGGTAGGCTACACATTACATTATGTAAAAATATCAATCTGTAGAGTAGGCCTGTACAGTATACAGTGCAAAATCTAAAAAATGTTTTTTTCACCTTAGCCTACTGATAATAAAGAATAAATAATGATGCTGTATTTTACACATTGATGTACAATGCAAATAAAAGATTATTTGAAATTGAAACTACATGATTTTAGGGTTATTATTATTTTTAACTTGCCCTAGGCAATTAACACACAATAGATTAAGGTAAAATGCATTGAGCACAGCTGGCAACGCACGAGAAAAAGCAGACTGGGAAATGCCAGCAACAGTTGTGACTTTAAAACGTGCTTTCAAAAGTACATAACAAATTGATGCAATTGTAAGTGTGGCAACTGTCAGCAGCTTTAGTACATCTCATTATAATATTTGTGAACCCTCACTTGCACTATCGCTGCCCACTTTTTGCAAATTTATGCAGGAATGCCCATAATTACATATTTGTCTAAGGTTGAACAGCAAAGAATAACTGCTGCCCCAAAGTATTCCCTAAAAAGTTACTAACAGCATTTTGCATGTTTAGTACATTTCACCCTAGACTTCCGACTCTTTTGCAATTGGTTTGTGACTATTGTGACAGGCGCAACACTTTAGTACATCTACCCCTTAGTGTTAACAAGAATACAACTGGTAGCATTATACAACTGTATAAAACTAATGTGTTTGATTCCCCCCAAAAAACAGTTTTGCTGACAACATTTTGACAAATAGATTTAGTTATTAATACACGTCAGGTAATAAGGAATTTTAATAAATCACCACTATTTTTTATTTACTCTTTTCAATGATCAACTATTATGGTTTATTTATACGCTGGTGTCAGCATCTGTCAAAATTTCCACAAATATGTAAACATAATACATTTCGACTGGAAGCACAAGAGAAATTGTCACAAAATCTTATCATCAAGCCCGGTCTCAAATGTTGCTGTTCCTGTACTGAATTAATAAAAAAGGGAATCTCTCTTAATGTTTAGGGAAGTGGTGAACTGTACCTTCACAGGTGAACTTCTTGGACGGAGTAGTGAGAAGCAATTTATCTGTCATTTCGCCAGGGCCGGCACAACGGGCAATACCTGGCTCCTTGTATCCTGATTTTACCCAGTCAGAGAGCCACTGCATGTTACAGTCACAGTATAGCGGATTAGCACCAAGAGCACTGTAATTACAAAATACACCGATTGGTATGCAATGAACATATTTTTATGAGCTGCTGTGTTACTTCAGCTTGATTTATGTGTAAGGGAAATACTTTGTTTTAAATCTTATGCTATTCCATAGAGATTGGAAACCCTGGTAGACAAGGGCGGTACAGTTGATTTATCTCTTGTCAAAGTCATTTTTCTTTCATAGATTGTATACAGGCAAAGTTCTACCTGTTTGTATTACTTTCCATCAAACAAATTGCAGCTACAATGAAACACAGTAGGTACTCTTTGAATCTCTAAAACAGGGAACACATTCATTGGGCAGTTTACTGTTGTAGTATGATAGATGTGCATTAGCAATCTCTATTGAAATGATACAGTTTCTTCATTGTTTCTCTGTGCAGTGCATTCTACTACTGCATTCTTTAGCTAACTGACTTTCAATGTACTATTTAAGTAGATACAATGCACCGCTTCTGTCATATTCCTTCTCAATGAAGATGTTGCCATATGTGAAGGCACTGCACTTTCATGTTGAAATCCAAAACCACTTTTCCTTTTCAGCTATCAATTTCTATTACATTTGGGAAGCTAATTTGAAAGTATTAGTTGGCCTCAGTGAGTATCTCCACTCTGTCTGCCTGGCTGATTGACTGTAAGAACCCCCCCCCCCCCCCCCCCCCAGGCAAGAAGACTTTGAAAAATGCATCTATACATTAAAATATCCTCCTTGTACTCCTCCTAAAGCACTGGAAGCACTCACTGTCTTGAATACTTACAGATGTGACAGCGAGGAGAGATCGTGGAAGGCTCCCCCAGGGATTACAGAGATGTCATTGCCATGTAGCGACCTACAAAAGAGATACAGCACAAGAGCAAGTTAAGTCTCAAATTCTCAAAAATAAATGGGGGGGAAAAATATTTCAAAAAGCATCCTGTTCCTAAAAGGCACCAAAGAGCAACAAAATACCTCTTTAACTTTATGTTACTTTTGCTGCTGCTTTCCCCTAGGCTGCCTAACAAATACAATATAAATACAGTGACCAGAAGTCGTAGGTAGAGGAGAAAGACACAAACAGGGGGCAGTAATCTAATAGTAACAAGCTACAGAATAAGGAAATGGAATCTTAATAAACAATGAATTATGCAGAGAGAACAAATAGTACTCACAATAATCTAAGTGACTTCAATCCATCAAATGCCTTCTCAGGTATACACCTGAGTCGGTTGTAGCTCAGGATTCTGGAAGGAGATTTAACATAAACATTTACTTACTGATACAAAGGTAGCACACAGGACAGGAACAACAACATCTAGTGGTAGATTTGTATTTTTGTTTGTTTGAAGTTAAGAAGATAAACACAATGAGACTCACAGCGTAAGAAGTTCAGACATGTTGCTGAAGCTTTGGTTGGACAAAGTGCTGATGTAGTTGTTACTTAAATCGCTGAAAAAGAAAACAAGTTCAGTTACAATTTGATCCGAAGTGCATTTCATTTCTTGTATTTAGAGTGAGACAGTAAGTATGACAATGTTACACTGCTTATAATTACTCATATATAAATCCATACCTATTAAAACAGTATTAATCATTCTCTCTTTGGATATTCTGGGGCAATCAACCATACACGTTATACAATAATCTCTTCTTTATATTAAGCAATACAACCCAGCAGGTTATTTAACAAAAAATATTTGTGTTGAGCTGAAGAGCAGTTGATTTTAAACCATACTTGTTCTTATAATACATATATTCCATTCCCCATAAAATATGTAACCCCAAATAAAAAAAAAAGAACCTTTTAGGGTTTGTGTATTAACACAGGGCTAAAGAGTTCTATCCTTGAAACTCCAGGTACATTTATGCTAGATTAAGGTATTTCATTAAACCATGTGGAACACCGTGGAATATAAACTCTTGCAAATATATTAGACTGGTTATGGCTGTGATTTTTTTTTCTTCAAGATTTTAATTAAATCCAACCACTTTTATTTTGATTTGATGTAAAATAATTTTAAAAATGTATTCCCTCAAGAGTTTTCCACTGCCAAAATTGGAGGGATTTAATGAATCCTTTCTAAGTGTAACGAGTTGAAGCTTAATTAATACAACATTTCAACAGTACAAAACCACCTACATCAGTGCTAAGTGCTTGTAATTAGAGAGTTCCTTTGGAGCCTGGGTGAACTGGTTTCCATCCAAATACCTACAACAAAACAGAAACTCTGGTTATTTTAACATTACGGAAATTCCACATTCCAAGCTGTGTAAACAAACCTTTTTCTAGAACCGAAATAGACAATCTCATATACTTTACTTTGTGTTAGACCAAACTAATCATTTAAAAAGAGCGATACAGGGAGAATTACTCTACCTCTTTTTTATTTCACATTTTCAGGGGTGTGCAATTCACCCGACGCCCAAGACAACAAGATTTGTGTGAGGGACAACATGTTTTGCTGTTATATAAGTAGTTTTTTTTAAATTTATTTTCCCTATGTTTGTTCTGCTGCTAGACAGACACTCCCGGTAAAAATTACAGAGAGCAATGCAAATTTTTGAAAACTGAATTGCGGAAGTCTAGCACATACACAAAAACACTTTAAAAATTGTTTACGTCACAACCCTATCACTTCTGGTTGGCTAACTGTGGGAAAAGCTGATCTTCTATTGGTTACAAAAAAAAAAAAAAAAAAAACAGAAATGGATGCTTGAGAGCCTCATCAAGGCACGGACAGATCCTTTAATCTTAAGGTGTTATTTACGTTTTTTGTCAATTAGTAAATTAGTGATACAACTTCCTTAATACATGGACCTGGCTTCTGAATACAGCAATCCAGTAAAATTAGTAGAAAAAAAGGTTGCTAAGGTATTACCAGATTACAAAAAATCTTGTTGGGATGTTTTAAAAAAAAAAAAAAAAAAAAAGTAAAGTTTACTATTTAGAAAAATTTCAAGACAAATTTCCATAGCAAAAAAATGTATTTTCTTTTTTTTTTGTCTTTCGATTTTAGTGTTGCAAACCTAGTTTGCTATTTACCATATTGACATATTTTTTTTTATTTAACCAGAAAAAAAAAAAAAAAAAAAAAAAAATATATATATATATTACTAGATTTGAACAGTCTGCGTTATAATAGTTTTATTGAATGTACGTGTATTCCATCCATTTGATAACTTTTAAAAAGGAAGAATGACCAATATTACTATAATTAAATACGAATTTACTATAATAGACATCCGTATGAAAATACAATAATTATTATTTTATTGTAAATAAAATTTAGACTGTACGTTCACATACAATAAGTCAATAATGTGTTTATTCATTTATGTTTTATTTTTATTTTCAGTGATGAGTACTGCAGGGAAAGAATGATGCCACACCACCCCCCCCCCCCCCCCCCAAAAAAAAAAGAAAAAAAAAAAAACATAAATAGAAAGCCATCAGGGTTTGAAACCAGGATCACCCTGCTGCAGCAGTGTCCAGTGAGCCATCATAAAGTTTGGTAAATGAATACTGCACTTGTGTGATGCAAGTTCAACTTGCTGGCCTAATGAAGAATTCAAATTGGCAGGAGTAATTTAGTTTAATAGTACAGATTGGGAGATGTAATCTCTACTTGGATAGCCTATTGAAATAATGCACTATTTCAAAGATGCTTTTTTAAAGGCATGGTTGATAGCTCTTTAAGTAATGAAGTAATTCATTATTACAAACAGTCTGAAAGTGTATGTGTCAGAAGTGAATCATTTTTTTTTTTTTTTTACAGCTGTTTAAAATACAACATACACTTAATGGGTTACTTTAACCTTAACCTAAAGCTTCTCAAAGCTTAACATCTGTGTACAAAGATAAGGATCTTAGGGTTTAAGGCTATGCTTGATTGAGATCAAGCCTCCTAGGTTGATTAGAATGACCCTATTTCACTTCTGCTCTGTTTCTCTAAGATATTAGAAAATTATTCAGTACCATCAGTAAATCAGCTTCCAGCTTTAGCAGGCTTTTACCAGATGGTAGATGCCCGCTGGAGCATTAACTGTGAATCTAACTTAAAATCAATCCGCACAAGTGCCGGCTATTTTATTTTGACTTGGTGTATTTAAGCTCAGTTTACATCTTTTAGAAAACAAATACTAAACAAATACTTGTCCAAATTAATTTCATTATCCACCAAAACCAACCAATAAATACTTTGCACCAAGGAAAGCAATCAGTCCTGTACCCACAACTGTTGAAATAGCAAATCACAACTCGACTGGATCTCAATGTCTTTCAACAGCAAACCAAGACACAGACAGTAATAATATTGCTCCATTCAGATATCTCACTGTCCAGACAAACTATAAGTAACTCGGACAATTAAAAAGTTTAATAAATGTATTATTTGTTTTTATTATTCATTTTTTAGACTATTTTCCTAAAACATTTTCCCAAAGGCAGGGTACCCTACGAATCATAACAAGTTTAAGATAAATCTAGGTTTAAAGTGTTTCTGTTTTAAAGAAAATAAATCAGAAAAATAATTTTATAATAGTGATAGTGCCCTCAGGTGAAGGCTCTTGCATGGCTGTTAACCTTGACTTCCGTTAGCACCGTCAGGCCTCAGGCCACACAAGTCCAGTCGTGGTCAACTACCACATGGTAGAACCTTCATCAAGGGCACTATTGCATTAAAAATGTTTCCTTGCTGGAGAGGAAAAGAGTGCCATTTTACTGCTACTTACAGTTCTGTTACTTCTTTGGGGATGCCCTTAGGTAGAGCCTTCAGTACTTTGTTGCTGCAGCGGACCACAGTGTCCAAGCAAGTGCATTCTGCAGGGCAGCGAGCAAGCGGGGAACAGCTATTATCATCGTTGCCTGTGGGAGGACATCGTTGTGTACTTAATACGTGACAATTAAGAGGATTTTCAAAAGCATTATTTCCACTCTAGATTTTTCAGTTTGCAAGTTGACCTTGCTCTTTCATACTGCAATGTGATTTCAGATGTTTCTGTGAAGGACGATCCATGTATACAAGCATTCATAGATTTTCTTAGAAAATAGTGCAGGCTTTCACACAGGTCTGAGCCAGTCATTAAGCTAGTATCTACTCTCTACAGAAGTAACAATGAATAGACGAGTGATACATTCACAACCAGGGTCCTCACCCCCCTCTCCATCAGGATTAACACATGAATTACCATCATCACAAGTAAAGTCCTGAATGGCTACATCCTGAATGGGGATCTCCTTCAGGAAGTAAGGGTTCTGACACCTGGGGTTCCCAGTTACGATCCTCTTCTTCCTCAGCCAGTCACCCAGCCAGGCCAGGTGGCAGTTACAGTTGAAAGGATTGGCCAGCAGGTTTCTAACGGGAGCACAAAACAATACATGATTAGCAACACTTTTGAAATGCTTGCTATTGTTATTAATTGCTCTGACATAAAACGTGTGTTAACAAGGTTTTTTTTTAAAGATTCTTCAAAAAGTACTGGTTTGCAGCATACACTACAGTTACCCATGTTTTGATGTCTTGATCTGTTGCCAAGCTTAACTAATGGGAACTGAATCATAATCATGTTATACTCAGGCACCTCTGCTCACAAATGAGCTATTCTATTGGCTCTATTTAATTCAATACATCTCCAATCTGACTGAATGATTTTACAGAAATTCAACTGTGCAGTTACAGTCCAAATACGAGAATCATTTAAACTATTACAGGGAGAAGAGATTAGGGAGATTGTAAAACAGAAGTTTGCTTTTATGTAGCTGAATCAGGGCATTTGTAATTTACAACTCGTTGAAATGGTCAGAGATTTGACATGCTGTCAAACTGTAGGGGACAGACAAAAAAGTTGCTTAATAGTGGATTTCATTATATTATTTACTTAAAATTGCCTTTTCATTCAGCTGCCATTTCTTAAATTACAATTCCTGTTTGCTCTGGAGAATACGTTACAGCCACCTCGATTACATGCCAGTTAAACATAACCAAAATTCCCTCGTACAAGACTATATGTGTCTGACAGCTTGTTAGTTCAGCAAAATTGTATTGAAAATTCCATTATTTATAAACACCCTAATTATAACATGCACAGAGATTGGATACATGGTGTAAATGTTATACCTTATGCATATATTGTGCTTTCATTTCCTCACTGAAACTGGTATTATTAAGAAGCTGTTCGACTACTAGGAAAACTGATGTTCCAGCAAACATGAAAAGCAAAAACTGTAAAACATGCAAAGAAGAAATACCTGATCCACACACACATATATATATATATATATATATATATATATATATATATATATATATATATACACACACACACACACACACACACACACACACACACACACACACACACACTGCTGTGCAAAAGTATTGTACGTGTTGCATTTTTCTACTCTGATGCATTATGAGCATCAACAATTTACTCAAAGCCTCACTAATGTTTTCTACTATTATAATAACTGTGAAATAGCTTGCATGCATTGCAGTAAGAATACCTCTGTTAAGAAAGGGGAACAAGACTAAAAGGCTAAAATATGCACAAGAACACAGAAATTGGACTATGAAACAATGATCAAAGGTGCTTTGGACTGTTGATGGATGGACAATGACACCTGTGCTTTCTGCCAGTTCTGCTGTCAATTCAACACTTGTCTTCTTTCTATTCCTTAAGGATATTATCTCTAAGTATTGGTAGCCGTCTGTCATGTTAGTGCGTGCATTCGCTGCTGAGTGAGGCAGATGATAGAGACCGAGGTTGACGTTGATACGCACTGCAGGCGAACATGATTTATATACATACGAAATCAACACACTGAACAGCTCACGTGACACTACCAGTAATGGCAGTGCATGGAGCACATACAACATAGTGTACAAAAACAGTATCTGAACAAATTTTCTGTGTTCAATAATAAACTAACATTGCTGAAGAGGTTGATCATGGCGGATAAACGGCTAGGGCGGATATTTGACAGGCAGTGTTTTCTTTTTATTTCATGTTTTCTTTTATATTGATATTATATAATATATATATATATATATATATATATATATATATATATATATATATATATATATGCTTTACTGAAACAGTGTCCATTGTATCCCAAAACTCCAATACCTTCACAGTATATGCAAAGCACACATGTTATTTCTTATAACCAACGCAGTGAACATCTGTTTAAACTTACAAAGTTGACAGCGAGTGGAGTGTGTCAAATGCCCCAGGAGCCATTGTGGTGATCTGGTTGTCATACAGGGAGAGCAAACGCACAGAACTCAGTCCTGTGAAACTGTCATTCCCAACACAGCTAATCTGATTACTTCTCAGCATCCTGCAGACAGAAAGAGATCACTGAATCATCACAACTAGGGAAGTGTACCTGTCCGTATTACATGTTGAATGAAATGCTGAATTAGCCTTGGCAAGAGAGATTCAACCAACCTTTTAACAGAACAGGAACTTAGCCAAGATCCTGGGCTCAGCTCAATATTGTGTTGTAGTTTCATTAATTGTAATTACAAATGGACCAGTGAAGAGTCTGATCATAAAGACATCACATCACACAGGAATGAACCTCATGTACCACACAGTCTTTAGTGTAGTTCTGATCCACCAATAAAACACTTGTATTATCACTCGAAACCATCAAAGCCATCAAAGCAGTTTATGAAGTCAGTAGAACCCTGGCCAGTATCATGGGTCAAACACGTTGGCAACTCCCATAAACTCATACCTATGTGTTTATAAAAGTTTAATACAGTTTTCTTCAGTAACAATACTGTGTGCTGGATATGTTTATAGACGTAATGTTATTAAACAGTTTCTTCAGCACAAAAAAATGATATGCACACTTTGCTATTTTAAGTTTCACACAAAGAATCCTAATGGTCAGTCCTTTATTGATTTATGATGCTGACATTTAATTGGTCATCTTAACAGATGGGTTCTTTGTATGAGTTCCAGTGTGGTTGAATACTCACAGTGTCCTCAGGCCATTAAGTCCTTTGAGCATTCTGAAGTGTACATGCTCTAGGCGGTTACTGGTCAGTATCAGCTCATTCACACCGGCAGCCCCTTCAAAGGCACCTTCTTCAATATCTGTGATCTTGTTATTGCTTAGATTTCTGAGAAATAAAAACACAAAAGTAGATAAGCAGTTAATAAGCATTGATTACCATCTCTTCCAAGGGTGACTTAATTAATGTGATTACTTTCTCTTGAAGGTGTTATTGTTTAACTTTTATACTGAAGGGTTTTTACCTTATGGACAGCTTACCAAATTAAACAAAGTCTAAACCACATGTTCTGCTGCTTGAACAAGTTTTAATGTTCTATGATATATAAGTAGGCACATTCTCTGATCTTAAGCACTCCTTGTAGAAATACATCTTGACTGTGTTACTCCACAACCTCTCAATCCAAAAATATCTTGCAAATCATTAGTAATGTGAGATTACAAACATTAAGATTACTGCTGGCCATGAAAGGTTTAGTAATTCCATTTCTGTGCAAGACTACTTTTACTGTAAGTGCCATTGCATTGTAACATTAATCAAATCCTGGTTTAAACATAAAGTCTACAGAGGCATCAGTTTTATCTTTATAGTACAAAGATGTAGACACATAAAACACAAACATATTTAATAATGATTAAGACATGTAATGCACCCCAAGCCTCCCTTCCAAAATTAAATATACTAAATACTAAATATTAAATACTGTAAATACCACAGCACAGCATACAGAACTATGCTGCTCAAGCTTAGCCCCTTTGGGATATGACATGTAGAAATTAGAGACAGGTTACCAAGTATGTTTCTTGAACCATTCTGTTGTGATTTTTCTAACAAAAGCTTAATGAAGCAAAAAGTCAAAGACATGTGTCGTTGTGCTGAAGGAGGCAGCAATGGTTTTGGGAATCATAATGGAAGTTACAGGAGATTACCAAAATTGCTTTTGAATTGCTTGAACTAGCAGATCCCTGCTGTGGGTACACAATAGACCAGCTGTCTCAACGCTAGGCTCAGATGCCAGTGCTTCTGTAGCATAAGGAGCTGCCACTGACACAAGCATAACCCACTGAAGAGTGGTCTGCCAGTTTTGGTCTGCTTCACTGCTTAGGCCAAATGCTTGTCACAGCTCACTGAATTGATTACATGCTACACTAAATTATGTCTCACAGTATTCTACTAATAAAGTTGCAAAATCGCAAAGGGATTATGTGTGTGTGAGAGAGATGAAAACTGGAAAAAACTTCAAGGAAATGCTACTGGACTTACATTTTGCGGAGTTGAGGGAGTTTCTTGAAGATCCCAGTAGCTTCAAGAACTGTGAATTCATTGTTGTTGAGGCGCCTGGATCAAAGAAGGTGAAAGAAAGGATACATGCTAAGGTTTCATTACACAGTGTTTTATTTCCACCTAAATTATTAGAAACTTTGGGATAGATATACTTTTCAGCCAGTGGACAGTCTGCACCATATTTTTTTTATTTTTTTAAAAAAATTTTTTATCTAGTTTCAAAACTAGAAATGCTTTGTAAATGCGGTCCTTAAAAAATGTCATATGGTCACTTGGCTTCTTTTACAGTTCATTACTTTTAGCTTATTTGCTTCTTTTATTTGTTGTGTTAGTTTTGCAGACATACAGTAGATTGATTATACTTTACGGAACTGTACACTCAATGCCTCTCTCCCCACCCCGTAAGTAGAAATGTACCAATCATTTTCTCTACAGTACAGTTATTTTTATCTTGATTTATAGTTCATTAAACAACAACAAAAAAATAATACTAGGCATGTTGTGTACTTGAGACTGTGATACCCTCTTAAGTGTTTGAGGCACTCCATCCTGTGAATATGAATATGATATCCATATATCCTTCATCAGACACCCTTGTCTCTTAAGTGCACCAGACTATCCTGATATGTGTAAGGAAAGTATCTTTAACTTCCCACAGCTGTCTCTTAACATGTTCTAGAGTGCATTTGGTGGAATCAGATCTGCTGTTGTTGTGAACTTACAGTTCAGCCGTGTACTGAGGAATGTGGTCTGGGATTTTGATGAGTTTCTGACTGGAACAGTCCACAGTGGTTCCCTCACATCGACATTTCTCAGGGCATGCCAGATCCGCAAAGCAATCTCCTCCAAGCTTGGACCTATAATCTTCTGTACCTGTAGAAGATTAAGGCCAAAACATAAGCAATATTTAGGATGTGACCAATATAATTCTTACAATGCAGTGAGGGTAGCTTTGTGTAAGTGGGGTGGGTGTGCGTGTGGTAGGGCAAAGTGGGTGGGGTGTTCACTCTGGAAACTTCCAAAAAAATACCAGGCCAGGGAAACTCATTATTGCCACAGCACCAGACAAATATTAGGGTTTCAAGGCCCTTAGGACTTGTTACAAGCCTTGAATCTTAAAAGAAAAAAAGGCAAGGATGTAGTTCAAATGAATAGGCAGCATGAGCGAGAAACCTTGTCATAGTTAAATCTTCTTTTTGTTTTTAAATGGCATCCAGTTATTAAGTTCAACATTGTTTTTTCAATCTACTTCCTTTTTCTGTGTGATGCATTTGAACGAAGTCAAATTCTTAACTGTTTTCAGTTTGATTCTATACATTGAGTCAGTTGCTTGTCACTGTTATTTTCCTTGTCATGCACTGAACTTTCCCATCTGTTAATGATGCACAAAAAGACTGTCTCTTGTAGCTTGCCATGCTGTAGAAAGCTGCAGGACGTTCCGTGGTGCTTGACAGAACCATGTTTTACTCATACCTCGCAACCACATGGTTAGATCAAGCACAACGGAAAACCTTGCTGAATTTCATCCACAAGGCCAGGGAGAAAGAGGAAAGGAGGGGGGCATGAGGGTAAGAAGGTAGGAGAGAACCATTTGGACCAGGATGCTTAAGCAGTAGCTAGAAAATGACAGCAGTGCTATACAGTAAATTACAGTACTATAGTCAAGAGAAGCAAGAGTTGCCATATAGTCAGGGATGGGCTCAATAATATAATGTGAATCAGAAACTGGAAACAGGCCACAAAGGTATCTATGTTAACTCTTGGTACTTCTGTAATATTCAACACATGATTAACTAAAATCATTTTGGTGCTTTTCAGGAGACAGGTACTGGGAGAAAACAGTAGGGTAGTGCATCATGTCAGAGGATTACAATGTGTTTTTCCAGAAGCAGAATTTTTACTTACAACCAAAATGATGAACTCCTGAAAAATTTAAGAAAGCCAGGAAGGAAAGAAAGAGTGAGAAGTTTTGATAAAAACAAAAAACAAAAAAAAACCTTTCTACAAGTCAGGGATACTACATATATTGGCCAAGACATAAGATTAATTGAGAATATGAATAATGAGTGGGTGCAATTTACCCTCTGAAAAATATCCCTAAGTACAGTTCTAAAAAAATCGAATGCATGAAGTATGATTATTTGAGAAGATTATATAAATTACAAACAAATTCTAATCAAACGTAAAAGATGTTAGCAACTTTCCCATAACAATGTGATTAATGTTTTCGATCAAGAATGCAGTGCAGGCATTAAATAATTCGTGCCCTACGAAGATAATCATTACTTTAGCCTGCTCTGCAAAACTCTAAATATTTTATTGTATCTGTATTGCTTTTGACTCTCTATGCTGTGCTCTGAATTTCCATTCCCTTATTAGGAACTATTTGAATAATAAACAAATTAAACATTTTTTTAAATCATGCTAGTCTGTTAGAATTGAGTAGCTGTCAGTGTTTTAATTCTTTCCAAAGCACTCTTAAGTATGGTACACACACAGCACAGCATTCTTATGAAAGATACAAACCTGTGAATAGCAAAGGTTAAAGGAAAAAAACTACTAATACTCTACTGATCTACTAATCTCTAATGCAGTATCCCCTTTTAGAAATAAAACACAACACGCTGCTCTTCCAGCAGACTGATCAAAATTCTAATTTTAATCATGTATTGTGAACAGATTAGCTATACAGATGCCAGTGTCTCTAAATGGTGAAGAATTACAGTACTTTTATTGCAAATTGAACTGCGTAATGAAGCATCTAAAGGAATGCCAACTAATATGATATGAATGAAGCAGTGTTAGAAAAGGCTCTGAAATAGGAAGACTCTTCAGAAAAAAAGAACCAGGAGCTGGCATCTGTATGGCTACTGCATAGGAACACTGTGAATTCTAATAACGGACGCAGGGAAGAAAAGACCACAGAGCGGCATGCAGAGTTCATACTTTGGTTAGAAAATAAATCTAGTGAATAACAAATATTATATATTTAAGGGAGTCTTCCATCTTTAAACAGCATGCATTGGTTTCCTAG
This sequence comes from Polyodon spathula, assembly GCF_017654505.1. Lineage (NCBI taxonomy): Eukaryota > Metazoa > Chordata > Actinopteri > Acipenseriformes > Polyodontidae > Polyodon > Polyodon spathula. Next base: position 93,262,397 of record NC_054534.1, read on the forward strand.
GACAAAGTGAATGTGTGGGGAGCTGGTATTCTGCAGATGAGAAGCCCTGCTGCAGTACCAAACCTACCTGGAATGAAATACTGTTCCTTTGCTAAACCAAAAAGAGAAAAAAGATAGAAATAGATGCGACTGAATGTTGGGAAGCAAAGGAAAGAAGTGTTTTAGATTCATTGTACATCGCAGTCAAACCCATTAAGTGAATAACCAACAATCGCAGAAAAAAAAAAACATAATAACTGCTTATAATCAAAATGACAGCATGAATATTAAAACAATAATAGTACGCCAGGACAAAAAAAAAAAAAAGATTTTCATAACAAATAGATTTGTACAAAGAAAGTCCCAAATAAAGTTTTTTTTTTTTTTTGCTAAAATCTTAATGAAGAGATAAAACAGACACACATACTTATATCTATTTTATATATTATTTACTGACTAACAGCTAACTAATTTATTTTAAAAACATAACTTCAAAGTTATTCACTTAATTTTGACCAGCCTATTCATTGGAAGTCATATGCACTGACTGCCCCCTATAGTTAGTTGTAGGAAGAAAATAAAATAAAGATTTATTATTGAGTAACTATATAATAGTTTAAAAAGGCTCAGTTTTAATAATGATTCTGTATACAGTATGTAGTATACTGTATGTAATAAGCTGAGTGGGCAGATCTGAAAGCTCAACAAGTTACCTGAGCAGCGGAATTTCTTGCTCTTGATCTGCCCTATCCGTTTGTTTGCCAGCCGTCTGGGGCTGGTGCAGCGGGCACCACTGGTCTCAATGGGGTTGTCATGAAGATAATCGGCCAACCACTTCAGATGGCAGTCACAGATAAAGGGGTTCTGGGCCAAGTGCCTTGGAACAAAATGGAACAATAAGTCAGGGCAGTTAAACGTTCGCTCCAGTTTTGTTCATTATAGCATAGGCACACCATGAAAAACTCAATTCCTGTTAAAACACATATTTCACTACAACAAAGCGAAAATAACATATTTTTCTTGTCATTTTAAATCCATCTATTTTATAAACAGCTTGCATTTCTGGAAAGGAGGCTCTTCCAAAGTTCCATGAGGGCAGTTATCAGACACTGATCAGTTAAAGGATTAGCTGGGGATAATCTCTAAAACAAGCTCAAGTGTCAGAGGCTTTGTTACTGATACTGTCTCCTTATGGTAAACAAGGTGGATAGGTCTTCATGTTTAAGCTGATACAAGATATTCTGCTTGCAAATAAGGCCCTGTGCAAATCGCGATTTCACTGACTGCGCGGAAATCAGAACAATGTCTTAATTTTATTCTATAATTTTTTCAATATTCTTAAGAAATAAAAATCAATTCATAATTATTATTTTTATTTCATAGAAGAAAAAAAAAAATCACATGAACGAAACTGTACAGCTCTGCTGTGTGCCTGCGTGTACTATTTGCCACGCACATAGTGCTGTGCAGTGATTATCTCATGTGACTATATGCAATCTGGGGGGGGGGATTAAAATACTACACACTGTAAATAAGAAAATGGATGACTCTAAAAAGGCTAAAAATGTGTCTGCAACAGATCGCGTAAAGCAGCATCCAACAGGCGTTTTAAACAGCGATGGAGGTAAGCTCTTCTGTACATCCAGCAAAATTAATGCAGATCACTACCGAAAATCATCTGTTTACAGGCATTTAGATTCAAGGAATCACTGGAAGAGAAAAGTGGAAATCCAGCACGGAAAAAAAAAAATGTTTTAAAAGTCCACTGAAAACTGTGAAGCACAATACACATACAATTTTGACCTGACAAAGGCGTTTGTTTCCGCAAATATCCCTCTTGAAAAACTGGACAACCAAAAGTTACGTAAATTCTTCAGACTGAGTGTAGCAAATGGTGGAGCGAGTCCTGGGCTGATGATTACTTACCTAAAGTTGCAGAGTATCACAAGCAGGAGATTATCAAATTGGTAAAACAGTCAGGTTGTTTGTCCGTGGTCACTGACAAGTCGACTGGTGCCCAAGATCAATATGTGTTACACATTGTATTTGTTTTGCAAGGCCTAAATGGTGAACATGCATCTGACGTAGAACTGAGAGCTGTCCTTGTAGATACACTTTACCTACACACTGTTAATTACAACACCGTTTCACAAGCTATTGTAAAGTGTTAGAATAACTTTGACATTGATTTTGATGATATCAGTGCATTTATCTCTCCATTTTCTGTTAAAAAAAAAAAAAAATCGGTACACATAATTTATAAAATAGTTCTGTGCACATTCCGTGAAATACCTGTGACACTGCCATGAATATAAAATAAATAAATAAATAAATAAATAAATAAAAAATCTGCGATTTTCACAGGGCCTTATTTTTAAAGACTGTAAAAAAAAAAAAATTCAAATGAAGGAACTGTTACATACAAGGTCTGGATTGCCCGAAGGGAGGCAAAGGTGCCTTTGGCGATAGTCTGGAGTTTGTTGTCATACAGAGACAGAAGGTTCAGGTTATGCAGATCTTGAAATGCGTCCACACGAAGGCAGTTAATCTTGTTGGCATTCAGCAGCCTGGTAAAGACACAAACATAAGCACAGATACATTGTAATTACATTTATAATTAAGGGTCCATATGGCTAACTGTTTAGGGTCTGCTACTCAGGAGGGAGAGGAACACTGGTAAAGAATACAGTTTGAACTTGTTTTTTTACATTTCTTTAACTTTACAAACTGATACTGCAGGAACTTGTTATCCATGTGTTTTAACAGATAAATGTAAGCTTATTCTAGATGATTTTAGACTAGCCCTGTTGTGCATTTAGAAGAAAAGAAAAAGTTGAATCAGCTACAGTAAAAACTATTTTCATTTTGATATGGATTTCAAACCTTTTCAACAGTAAGTGTTGTCAACAATGGTGGCTTTATGTTTAAAAAAAGCAGCGTTGTTATGTTAAGAATTCAATCATGTGAAATACCACAAGTGATCTAAAGAGCAAGAGCGAATAATGCAAAACATTCTTGCTTATGTTTTCCACTAATTATACATAAAAGTGTATCCTAAAATATACCATACTGTAGATGATTAAAAAGAGTTCATTTGAATGTATAAAGCTAACACTGATCTTTGGATAGTAAGATTGAATGTTTTTGTGCAAGGTGTTGCCTCTTGTAATACCAATACATTCCTTGAAGGCATGTTAATACAGACATTCCTCTATACTATACATTTTGCTATACTGCTCTTTCCACACTGCCAATCACCTTACAGAAACTTTAAAACCGGCTTTCACACTGACACATTATAAAAGAATGGCATTGGGGCAACTTGTGTTATTGTTTTCTGACTAGATTTCCTTTTTTTTTTTTTAACATTGCTGTATCAGTGAAAGGAAACATTCATATTCCATCACTGTCGGTTTCGGTTTCTGTAGGCATGTGAGATTATTAGTCAACACATTGAGCACGGCACCTGTGCACATTTCGACATGGTTTGTCAGCACTTAGGGATTAAACTCAAATGTCTTTCCTGTCATTAGTCAAGTCTGCAAATGGTTTCTTTCTCCTCTGAAAGATTTAAAACCCTACTGAGGCGTCGTACAAAGATTGCATTAATAATTTAACAAATGTTATTTATGTTTTTTTTTTTTTTCCTTTCCTTGGATCTGTAAGAAAAGTAAAGAAATGTTCCTGGAGGGGTGCTAAAGATTGTCTTTCCTCCTCACTACAACACAAACACAGGCTGGATTACTAATCACTATAAAATCTGCTGTTTAATGTTTTTAATCAAATCAGTGATTCTCTTTTTTTGCCTCTAGCTGGATAGCCATCAGAATTGAACAAGCCAACGATTCCCAGATAATGTGGTAGAGAATGACACTGCCGTTTCATGCATAGCACTGCAGCATTGTCAGTGCTGCTGGTTCTTTTTACACAGCTTGATAACGATAGGTTGCGGATGCAACCCCGGTTCCCTGAAAGAGAAAATAACCATCAAGGTATGGGATATTGCCGTCAGGCAGTAGGATTGGCTGAGCTTTATAGCAAAGCTGCCGATAGGCCTCCGCGCGAGCTGACGTGTAAGCCCACCCCCCTGGGAGCTTACTATACGCAGCGTGCGGAGACTCTCTTCCTCTTTTGCTCTTCAGGCCGTGAAGGCTTCCGGAGCGACCTTGCGGCTTGATGGTTATTTTCTCTTTCAGGGAATCGGGGTTGCATCCGCAACCTATCATTCCCTTTCAATTCGAAAATAACCATCAAGGTATGGGAACAGTGTACCCAAGCCGTCGCGAGGGAGGATTCTCGGCAGTAGGACAGACTTACGTCATAACGCGACTGCGTAGGCAATACATCTAGGCATATGCGGAGCTGTGCCTCAGCGTCAATACTCGCAATGACACCTGTCCTAAGGTGGGGTATTAAACACTACATTGGCATCCTGAGGTGCCATAGAGTGTAGTACAGATGCTCCAAATAATGGAGCAGAGGAATCCAGCACGTTTAATCTGTAAAACCTCATAAAGGTATGCGGTGTATCCCAACTGGCTGCCGCGCAAATATCAGACACTGGCACCCCTCTAAAGAGGGCCCAGGACGTTGCCATACCCATAGTGGAATGCGCCTTCAACTGCCCTGGTGGTGGAAGGCCTGCAGACTCATAGGCTAACTTAATAGCATCCACTATCTAGTGAGAAAGGTGTTGTTTTGACAACGGCTGACCCAAGGTCTTAGAACCATGGCATATGAACAGTTGTTCTGTTTGCCTCACGGTCGTTGTATGGTCAGTATAACACCTCAATGCCCGCACAGGGCAGAGCATGTGTAACTGTTGTTCCTCTGGAGAGGAAAAGGGAGGAGGATGGAACGCCATCAACTCGACCGGCTGGTTCATGTGGAACGGAGATATAACCTTTGGCAAAAAAGCTGGATTTGGGCGCATGGAGACCTTAGAACCGTCTCCTGCGAAGCGGATACATGAAGGGTGCACTGACAGTGCATGTAACTCGCTAACGCGTTTGGCTGACACTACCGACAGCAAAAATGCGGTTTTCATAGACATGAGCTTCATATCCACTGTGTGGAGAGGCTCGAATGGTGCCTTGGTAAGGGCTTCTAGCACCACGTCAAGGCTCCATGATGGTAAGTTGGTCATCCTTGGAGGTCGCAAGCATCTTGCGCCTTTAAGGAACTGAGATGCCAGAAAATGGCAGCCTGGTGATAATCCGTCAATGCGTACATGGCAAGCTGATATGGCGGCTAAATACACTTTAAGTGTAGAGGGAGATTTCCCTTCATCTAACAGTTTCTGTAGAAACTGTAATATTATTGCCATAGGACAAGATATTGGGTCATGGCCACCCGCCAGACATAAATCTTGGAACAACTGCCACTTGTGCGTGTACTGCGACCTGGTAGAGGGCGCTCTAGCTTCCTCTACCCTGCTCTACCTGCGCTCTGCCGAACTATTCCCAGATGCGCTCTACCACCTGAGGGTGGAGACGCCATTCTCCTGCAAGAGGGCCTCCTCTGGATAGGAGGTCCGCTGCGTAATTGGCTCTGCCCGGTAGGTGAACCGTGCGCAGAGAGGTCAAACGCGGCTGTGCCCATTCGGCACAGGCGGGGGGACCGTAGGCCCATTCGGTGAAGGCGGGGGGGACCGTAGGGGACCTGGCAGTTGATATATGCCACAACCACGGTGTTGTCCGACCGCACCAACACGAGAAGTGCCGGAGGGCGAGGTCCACTGCCCTGAGTTCCAGAGCATTGATGTGGGCTGACCTCCAGGGTCCTGACCACATTCCGCGGGTCCCTGAACCGTTACAGACTGCTCCCCGACCTTGGTTGGAAGCGTTGGTTGTAAGCATTTCCCTCTGGAAGATGGGACCCAGGCGAACGCCCTGGCGGATGTTTGCCGGAACTTTCCACCAGGCTCGGGATACCGTCAACCTGTGGTGTTTTTCTCTCCGCGGATGTAACGCGAAGGCACTGAACCAGAACTGTAGAGGTCTCTGGTGTAATGAGCCCAAAGGAAGGGCTTGTGAGGCTGCAGCCATCAGCCCCAGCATGCGTTGACACAGCTCCATGCTGATTGTTTCTCTCAATCTGAACAGGGAGACAACTCTACTCGCTTCCAGGACACTGAGTCCAGATGCAGACCCACGGTCTGTTGGCTTGGCACGAGGCGGCTCTTCTCTGAATTGACCTTCAGACCTAGCCGCTGAAGATGGTCTGTAACCATCACTGTGTGCTGTGCCAGCTGCTCCTTCGACTGCGCGCAGACGAGCCAGTCCTGACCACAGTCGGACGCCTTGAGGAACCCTTGGTCGATCAGAGCAGGGTCTACTTGTTGAATGGCACGCTTCCTGAGCAGTGCCTGTATCTCCACATTCAGAGCTGAGGACTGAACCGAGTCCTTCACTGCAGTTACGACCACCCCCCTGAGGAGGCTTTAACCAGAACTGAAGGGTGTACCCGGTGGAAATAGTCTTGTGCACCCAGATGTCGTTGGTGCACTGTTGCCAGAACTGGAGCTGCGGAACAGTATAGGGGTGGGCTAATAGCTGCCTGGGTGTCTCAGGGCTGCTTTGGCTGCGCTCGCTCACCCTGGCCAGGCCACGAGGACGTGACCTGCCACCTCCTCTAGGGCGCCATTCTACGCGCCGCGGTCCAGAAAATGGAGGATGACCGCACGCTTGCAGATGACGGAGGTGTCTTAGCACCCCGCAGCCGCGGTAGGTGCTGTGGTGGTGTCTTTCACCACTGATGCTCCTGTTGGCGCTTACTGGAAGGGCTTATGCTGCCACATCTTTGCCATCTGCTGAGATGCCTCCCGGGCTTTAGCCTGTGGTGTTTGGGCCAAACGTGTGCCGCCTAGGCTAGCAACGGGGTCTATGTGCCGGGCTCTTGCTCTCTTGTAACTGGGCCTTGTCAAGCTCTTGGACTCTCGTCTGCGAGAGCCAGAGCTGCCTTCTGGCGACCACTAGGGACGCAATACTCCTGCCCTGGGCCCGAGCATTTAGCTGGGCTATCTTAACAAGGAATTGAGCGATCAACGCCAATTCCGCCCTTAAGGAAAAGGTGCCAGCTTTCACCAGCGACGCCTGGTAGACTGACAGGAGGCTGGCCAGGACAGTCTGACTGCCTCTGTAGCCGCTGCATAGCCCTTTTTTAAATGAACCTCCGTGATCCTGCACTGTCGATTAGGACATGGGATCCTTAGTTAGGCCCGAGAGGGTCGGTGTGACCAGGGCCGCAGGCATCGACTGGTGGAAAAGACGCCAGTCCCGCCTCACTCGCTGCATGGCAAACGCGGAAGCCTTCCGCGAAGTTGCCGGTGAAGAGGCTGGGGCCCCCCAGGTGGATTGTACCTGATAAAGTCCGTTCCTCTCAGATCGCGACTCAAACAGTGACCGGGGTAATTCTACGGCTGGCCACTCAATCCCTAGGTGGAGAGTTGCTCGCTCCACCAGTGACCACAAGGGATCATTGGTGTCCAACACCTCCAACTCAGTGTCCTGCTCTGAGTTGTGAGAGATTAGTTCGGCCTCCAAACTATCCTACGAGCGCTGTTTCGCACGTCTTCGGTGAGGCGCAGGGTTCGCATGGGCCGACAGGTGCGCTGAAGGATCACTCACGAAAACTTTTTTTTTGGCAGCCTGCACTCCACAGCGGAGGTGGCAGGACGTAGGCTCAGCTGAAGTACAGAGCGCACGCGGGCCCGGCGCAACAGCCGACAGGGTGGTCCTTGCAGGCATCGTGCCGATACGCGTCAGAGCGTCGAGGGCATCGACCTCAACGACTCAGCAGGCTCGCACTTGCACGAGAGTGTCCGTCACTTCTGCTCGCAGCTCGTTCTGCGTGGCCGAGGCTGCAGTTTCCCTTACGCTGAACCGAGGGTGCCGACGAAAAGGAGTCCGTTGAGAGGGCAGTAACCAGCGACAACTTTAATCGTAGTTCGTCTATGTTCGCTAGACACGGACGGTGCACGTAGCTGGGACGGGCCCTCAGGGTCCGTACGGTGTGTCCGGAGTAGAACTACTCGGGCTACACGAATTAACACCTGCCTGCCACCACAGCGGTTACACAGGCACTAAGCACGGCACATGGTTGCTCCGCGTCGAACTCACGTGGCGGGGTGAGCTTGCGGCTGCGCACACGTTGACATTCCGCGCATGCGCAAGGCGTGGGTAGCACGAACCCGTCTCTACAGCTTGCACGAGGCAACGCCGAAGCCCCCACAGACGCGGCGTGCTCTGGTCCCAGGCATGCCACACAGTCCTCGATGTGGGTTGCTTGCCAGCAATTTAGCCTGGCAGGTGATGCAATGATGAAACCCAGACATCTTAATGGCGGGATGCGTCGTAGTGTCGGATCAATGAAGGTGTGTGTACCGAGCGGCGAGGCGTTGGTGCACCGAGCGTCGAGATACTAATGCGCCGAGAGTCGATCGCGGGAGCGTCGAGGTGCGTGCAGCGAGCGTCGATTGCGGGAGCGTTGAGGTACGTGCGCCGAGCGTCGAGGTGCGTGCACCGAGTGTCGAGGCGTCGATGCGCCAAGCGTCGAAAGCGGAAGCGTCAAGCGTCGAGGCGTGTGCACCGAGCGTCGAGGCACTTGCACCGAGCGTCGAGGCACTTGCACCGAGCGTCGAGGCGCGTGCACCGAGCGTCGAGGCGCGTGCACCGAGCGTCGAGGAGTCGAGGCGCCGAGCGTTGAACGCGGAAGCGTCAAGGTGCATGCGCCGAGCGTCGAGCGCCAAAGCGCCGAGCGTCGATGCACTGAGCGTTGAGCGCCGAAGTGCCGAGCGTCGAGGTGCATGCACCAAGCCCCAAGTGCTGAGGCACTAAGCACAGAGCGCCGAAGCGTTGCTCCGAAGCGCTGATACTAGAAATGCCGAAGCGTGTGTACTGTGCATAAAGACGCTATGCACTAGACGCCGACGTGTCAGCTGACCCGCAGAGCGGAGACGCTTAGTTCTAGTACAGTGTCTTGGTCTTAAAAGACAATGGAGCTGTGCTATACTTACCTGTTAGTAAGGGGCAATGAAAGTTGTCGTTGGTGGTAGTCTTCCTTATGTATTTGTATGGGGGAAAAAAAAGTATTTTTTTTTTTTTTAGGAACTGCAGCCGCACTGAGTGCAGATAGTAGTAGCGTAGCTACCGAAGACAGCGTGGCTGCACGTAGCAGGCTAAACTCCGGGTCTGGCGAGAAGCGAGACTGAGGCTGCAAATTGCGTGGCCTTACAGGCGCGCAACGTGTCCTCTAAACTCTATTCAAAACCTGTTATGGAGAATAGACATGCAAAAACCCAACAAAATATATATAACAAAAATATATATATCAATAATATGAAAGAATAAGGAAGACGGAGGGCCAACGCAGAAAGAACACGATGCTGAAGCAAAGCGTGAAAGAAAGAGAAAATATATATAATTAATATATATTTATATAGCGCTCAAGGAGCAAACACTGAAATAAACTCAGAGAAGGGGCGGTAGCCAGCTTCTCAAGCTCAAGGCTGTCGAGTACAATCAGTGAAAGTAAATCTCACAGAGAGAAATTACGTGCTCAGGGTCCTACAAAAACTGTAGGCAAAATAGGAAGAGAGTCTCCGTGCATTGTGTATTGTAAGCTCCCAGGGGGGCGGGCTTACCCATCTGCTCGCGCGTAGGCCTATCGGCAGCTTTGCTATAAAGCTCAGCCAATCCTACTGCCTGACGGCAATATCCCATGCCTTGACGGTTATTTTCGAATTGAAAGGGAAACATATTATTACAGTCGCTGTGTCTAATGCTGCCAAGTACGGCAGAGAGGATGGCTGCCTGATACGACTGCTTTATCTGGGGAACAATGAGTTTCCTAAAATTCTTACCATTTCAGCCAGTTGTGCAGAAGAAGCTACATATTAACTGCTACAAGTAATACAACAAGTAGCTCTTAACATACTAATAACATTTCATAGTGTTTCTTTTTATTTATTTTTCAAATTAAATTAAAATACAGATTTTTTTCCTGATAGAGATTTTCAGCAAGAAATAGTTTGCTGGTGGCCATCAATAAGTGGGAAACTGAACATACATTTCCTTTTTTTTTTTTTTTTTTTTTGCATGTTAATATAAATATAGTTTAAATCACAGAATTCATTTACTGTGTATTTTGCTGTGGACAAAAGTCATCTGATGAGAATTTTGTGAGGCAACATGAGAGCATTAATATCTTTTGAACCATTACATCTATCTGAAATTAACAAAACTACCAACTCTGATCAGCTTAAAAGTTATTGATGGAACTGGTTACCTAACAATTCTCAATGATTGTATAAATACTCACAACAACTGAAGAGAAAAGAGTCCCTCGAAAACACCTTTGGGTAGTTCCGTGATTTTATTTCCATAAAGCACTCTGAAGATAAAAACATAAGGAAAAATAGGTAACTGAATAAAAAAAAAAAAAAAAAACAGTAACAGAACAAGGTTTCTTTGAAAAATATTTTTTGGTTTGTTTCATAGTCAACATTAAAGTTTGTATCATGTGGAATGTGTTGTATAAAAAAAGTTTTTTTTTTTTTTTTTTTTTAAATACTGTAGACTTTATGATTCTGAAAGTGAAGTTGAAATGTATGTTAAATACACAGTGTGTTTTCATCCAGGGTCGATATTTCTTCCCCATGTGTGCGTTTGCAATTTAATTTCAGTTCATATACATGTACATAGCTACAATGATATTCAGAGGAGATTTCTGAATGTAATCCCAGGATGACGGGGGAAAAAGGAAATACCATCCGGACAAACTACATCCCATTCCAGCTCTGCTTCATTAAGATCAACTCACTGAGTGATTTCTGTAAAAATATTGGTAAGTGATAGCAAGAAATCAGTACCTCAGAAATACACTAAGTCAACACACTGGGTGTAACATAAAAAACAGTGTCCTGCACAAGAGATAAATCCTTCATGTGGGACAGACCTTGATAACTACTTCTCAGAGGTTTTGAGGAATCTTCACACAAACTGAGACTTGTTGGGATAACTCTCAAATGTATATGTTAGCCATCATGGGAGCTGTTATAAGAGCTTAGTGGGCAGTACACAGCAGGAAGGTCATAGATTATATTCCTGTGTAGGGATAAATATATGACATCTACCAGCACCCAACCTAATGTATGAGCATCTTCACCTGTTAGAAAGCGTTTAGACTAGAAGTAACACTGAGCTACGACAAATACGACAAACCTTTGAAAATTGATCCATTATGTTGCTACTGTTTATCAGTAAAGGTATGTTTTTAAAAATATTGTATAATTGTAAACACATGCATTGTGGTGTATACATGCCAAATATAATTACAGTTTTCCAAATTATTATTTATATATATATATATATATATATATATATATATATATATATATATATATATATATATATATATATATATATTTTTTTTTTTTCTAAAAAGAAAAAGATTTTCAACCTCCCCACAAACTTTAATTCCAATGCAAATAAATACTTACAAAACCCATTAATGTCTTATTATTTATTTCTGGTTTGGGAACTTAATTTGTTAAATTCTGAAAAGTTGCTAATGACAGTTTTAAGGAAAGAGTCAATCCCCATGCATACAACAAAATTAGAAAAAGTAACACTTTTTTTTTTTTTTTTTTTTTTTTTTTTAACTTACAGTGAGTTGAGTGAACGCAGGCCCTGGAAAGCATCAGGTGCTAATTCGGAAATCTGGTTGTTACTTAAGTCTCTAGAAAAAGACAAAGACAATTGAATATGCAATTAAATAAATGTATTCTCCCCCTGTGCAGTCAAAATATATGCTGGTTGCCTACAGCTGTATGCAATTTCTTAAACTACATCTGAACAGAAAAAGTGATATTTCACTCCTTTAACATTTGCAATGCGGACATCACATAGCTTCAAAAGCACTCAGTGTTTTGCTTACCTCAGTAGCAAGTACACTATAGTACACACAGCTCAGTGCTATTGCCTGTTATTGCTACATTGTACTGTGGCTCTAAAGACACACACACACAGGAAGCAGTGCTGCTCTAGTCTTCAGAGGATAGCCCAGTCTGTGGCAATATTCAGGTAAGAAAATAACCTTACTGTTTCCTTATGAAACCCAGCAGGCCCATTCACTTGATAAAACAAGCTTTTAATTCCAAGCAAAAGTGAAATGCCAGCTGCACTTCCCAAAAACAATAACAATAATAACACGCTTTGTTCTAATATAAAATATAAAAAAGACAAGTGAAGATTCTTAAAATTTTCTGGCACATGCAAGGCAAAGGAAGTTTCCTCAGGCTGAGCAGTGTTCACATACATGTGAGAAAAGAAAAAGAAACAGCACTTTCACAATGATCTCAATTGGACTATTATTTTCAATTGCCAGATTATTTTCAACTTATTTTCAACTAAGAATGTCAAGAATTCACAATTGCTCTATGGCACTATTCTAGACTTCCCTGATTGATTTGTAAAAGCCGGGACGCTGGTTCAAATATATTTATATACTTGCATTCTTCGCAGTTTCTTGTATGGTGAGAAAGCTCCGGGAGGGATGACCTTGATTGCATTTTGTTCCAAGCGGCTGTAAAGAAACGTGTAAAATGTGTAGTTGCATGTTTAATTAACAAACTGATGTATGCATTTCTATTACTGTGACAACAATCTGAATCAGGTTTGTTGTGGCATATACAGCTATCATAGGTACATATATGGGATACTGCATATACAGTAATTATTGCATGTCTGTTTGTTATTTTAGTTAACACTTTTTTAAAAACTAAATTAAACAGGCACTAATGCAGTACATTCTTAAAATGTAATCAAAGCTTCTAAATGTTTAAAATGTTATCTATGACAGTTCCAAACTGTTTCTTCATGTAGTTCAACCATGTCTAAATGGATGCAGAACTCCATTGTTCCATTACATACTGCTTGAATCAGTCCTTTATCAGTTTAGGTGATAAGTAATTTTGATATGTTTCAGAAGGACTTAAAGAGTATAATATAGCTACTACAAAAAGCTGGTATCTCTCTGTCACTTGATCTTGGTTTCAGTCTCTTAACTGTGTTTAAAGGATTATCAGCAGATGGCTCTTCTGCATTCTCATCTTGTAAGGGGGTGTATAAAATAATAATAATAATAATAATAATAATAATAATAATAATAATAATAATAATAATAATAATAATAAAAACCTGAACAAAATCAACCAACTTTCACAAAGTACTTTTTTTTTTTTGTTTACATAGAAAGCCAGTCAAATTGCATGTGCATGTTTCCCAGCTTTGTTGTTTTTTAATTCTGTATTTTATCTTCACAAAATCAGCTACGTTTCACAGAGTGCAAGTCTATGTCTATTATTCCATGGTAAAATCTAATTAGATATATTCCAGGTTTGCAGCCCTGGACAAAAATAATATCTAAGTGAAATCTACAAGACGTTGATCAAGGCATATTATAAAGCGCCTTCCTTAATGCCATGCCTCATTGCTAATGTGACTCAGTTGTTGGATTCTAACTTCCAAGAAGTTGCTTCAGGAAATGCTGGACTTGGAAGCCTATTAATCATATTAGCAAATAATTGCAAGATTTCAAAGTCACTGAAAATGCACCCACTCCGAAAGTGTGCCCGTCTCAGAATTTAAGATGCAGTCCCTGAGTTTGAAGTTGTTATATGTAATGAATAGCTGTGGTTCTATAAAACATAAAAGTCCAGAATTGGATTCAATCATGCATGCAAATTTACTAAACCAGACGACTGAACAACATAAACTAAGGCTTCCTATGGATGCATCTTCAGAATAGTAGGTTGCAGGTAGATTTACATGCTGAAAATACATCTTCTATCTGGAGTGCATATACGGAAAAATATGTCCTCGTCACTTGGAATATGGATCTTAAATGCATGTGAAATTAATTTAAGATTTAAGTAAATTCATTTCTCCAGTATACAGCATGTGAAATGATACGTGGCTACGTGGATACGTGGCTAATAAGCATCAATGACCTCATCTGTACAATACAGTTTGTTTAAGTTTTTAAGCAATTCACGTTTTAGAATTAACTGAAGCATAAAATCACCTTGGAGCAGTAAGAGAGCTAATAGGGATTCAAAACAGTGACAGCACCAATGACGATGCACGCTCTCTCCCAGAAAGTCTTTTTCCACTTTGGCATTTCTTGATCACATTGCTTGACACATCATCTTGACACTTTAAGCATGGGAGTTGATACCTATTGTCTGGGTAATATTTGAGTGACAGGAGAGTGAAATATCCAACTAATTAATTTTTGATGCATAAATCATAAACCATCTATGCGTATCAGTAATAGCCCTATAAGGGGCTAATTAAAATTTGCAGATGGTGTTGACAGAAAGTGCTGTTCATGCTCCTTTCCACTGGACATACAGTATTCATTGTACTCTGGACACCATCATCAGAGCTCTTAAGCCTTGAACAGCTGCCACTTCAGATGTTCCTACTTATGGAGATTTTGATAAGTACACGACTTGAACTGTATTCGACATTAATTCCTAACAACTTCAGTTCAATATATCCAACTAGAGATTAAATTAGGTAATGTTTTCAAGTGTTCTCCTGTGCTGAAAAAAAATGTTTTCTATAAAATATACTAGCTTTGTTTACTCAATGTGATGCAAATTACATTACAAAAGGTAATGTTAACAGAGGATTTAGCATCAAACACCTACATTCCCATTTACTGCATAGCAGGGGTGTAGACTACACTGAGGAAGCTAAGGAGGTCCCATCGGTAAAACCAGATACAAAAGAAAGAAAAGAAAAACAAGGTAAAAAAATATACTTAAAGATTGTTTTTTTTTTTTAAATAATGTGATCATTTAAATTTTTTTAGAGTGATATAAAATCAATATGTTTTCATTTTATTATTATTTCTATTTGCCATTCTATTTGCCATTCTATTTTCTATTTGCCATCGTAACATTATTGTGATCTCAGGCTGTATAGAAATTTGCCGACCCACAGTTTCAGTTTCCCTAGTTAGTCGCATGTAGCTCCAGAATTGGATCAAGATTACAGATCAGTGGAGTCTGCTCCAGAGCTGCTTAGTTAAACATGTTGTTGTGATCTGACTCCAGGGAATTCGGATCCCATTTTTTGTTCTCGTTAGTACAACCAGCTCAATTTTTTTTCTTGCGCTATGGCAATGCCTTCCCCTCCCCTGATATAATGATTCATAGCTGTTAGGTTTTAGTACTTTTTATGCATTTTATTTGATGCAGATACAAGAATAGAGGAATTGGAGGTAATTATGTCCATATATTCACTGTTTTGTGACAGCAGTTTTAAAAAATATATATTTTCCAAATGTTTTCTTTAGAGAAAAAAAACAAAAATCAAGGAAGTACTGTTTTTAATACTGACGTGCTGTAGAAAATGCTGAGTTTGCTTTATTTATATGAGTTTCATTAGGTTAGTCGCTGATTCCATGATTTCTTACATTGCAGGCATATCTTGGTAAATATTGTGGTTCATGGCCAGGGATCATAGTTTTCCGCAACAAAAAAAAAAACAATAAAAACCTGTGTTATTCTGCAATTTAAATAAAAGTCTAAAATTCTAAGGTACACAGATAGCACTACTGAATAACAGTTAACACAGGACTTATTTATTGGTACACTTTAAAACTCTAAGGGTTACAAGCTTACCAGTGCCATCAATCATAATATAAACACACCATTTTACTTTAAACATTACAAATAAGTCTGTCTAGTAATAATAAAAAACAAAAAATAGTATTCATATTAGTTTATCTCGAGTTAGTATTTGTTACTTGAATGGGTGATTTTTTTTTATCGTTTTCAGCATTTTTATACAGCTTGTTCAGTAGTAATGACACACTGTGACACTAACAGTGCGTCTTGTTCAACCTTGACCTCTGTGCACCAGATGATTATACAGTGGCTTGCGAAAGTACTGACCCCCCCCCCCCCCCCCCCCCCCTTGGCATTTTTCTTATTTTCTTGCCTTACAACCTGGAATTAAAATTGATTTTTATTTGGATTTCATGTAATGGACATACCCAAAATAGTCCAAATTGGTGAAGTGAAATGAAAAAAATAACTTGTTTCAAAAAATTCTAAAAAATAAATAACGGAAAAGTGGTGCGTGCATATGTATTCACCCCCTTTGCTATTAAGCCTCTAAATAAGATCTGGTGCAACCAATTACCTTCAGAAGTCACATAATTAGTTAAATAAAGTCCACCTGTGTGCAATCTAAGTGTCACATGATCTGTCACATGATCTCAGTATATATACACCTGTTCTAAAAGGCCCCAGAGTCTGCAACACCACTAAGCAAGGGCACCACCAAGCAAGCGGCACCATGAAGACCAAGGAGCTCTCCAAACAGGTCAGGCACAAAGTTGTGGAGAAGTACAAATCAGGGTTGGGTTATAAAAAAACATCCGAAACTTTGAACATCCCACGGAGCACCATTAAAGCCATTATTAAAAAATGGAAAGAATATGGCACCACAACAAACCTGGCAAGAGAGGGCCGCCCACCAAAACTCACGGACCAGGCAAGGAGGGCATTAATCAGAGAGGCAACAAAGAGACCAAAGATAACCCTGAAGGAGCTGCAAAGCTCCACAGCAGAGATTAGAGTATCTGTCCATAGGACCACTTTAAGCTGTACACTCCACAGAGCTGGGCTTTACGGAACAGTGGCCAGAAAAAAGCCATTGCTTAAAGAAAAAAATAAGCAAACACGTTTGGTGTTCGCCAAAAGGCATGTGGGAGACTCCTCAAACATATGGAAGAAGGTACTCTGGTCAGATGAGACTAAAATTGAGCTTTTTGGCCATCAAGGAAAACGCTATGTCTGGCGCAAACCCAACACCTCTCATCACCCTGAGAACACCATCCCCACAGTGAAGCATGGTGGTGGCAGCATCATGCTGTGGGGATGTTTTTCATTGGCAGGGACTGGGAAACTGGTCAGAATTGAAGGAATGATGGGTGGCGCTAAATACAGGGAAATTCTTAAGGGAAACCTGTTTCAGTCTTCCAGAGATTTGAGACTGGGACGGAGGTTCACCTTCCAGCAGGACAATGACCCTAAGCATACTGCTAAAGCAACACTCGAGTGGTTTAAGGGGAAACATTTAAATGTCTTGGAATGGCTTAGTCAAAGCCCAGACCTCAATCCAATTGAGAATCTGTGGTATGACTTAAAGATTGCTGTACACCAGCGGAACCCATCCAACTTGAAGGAGCTGGAGCAGTTTTGCCTTGAAGCTGGAAGAAGTGAGACAGCAACAGGATCTTGAGGAACTGGCACACCCACAATTCATGGAAGTCTGCATCACCCCTAACAGACTGAAAGCCACCAGGGAGATAGAAGGTCAGAACAGCTGGGTTCAGGTAGGCAGAAGCAGGGAAAAAAAGAAACTTCGTCAAACACAACCACCAGAAATCAAAACAACCAACAGATTTGAGTCACTTCAGAATTGTGATGAGCAGAACCAACAACAAGAGAATGAAAGGAACAACATCCAGGACCCTATTGACAGTGGTGACCAGACAGCAAAAAAAAGGGAGGTCATGATTGTTGGGGACTCCATATTGAGAAACACAGCAAGTTCAGTTCGCAGTTTGGACCCCCTTACTACAACAGTGTGCTGCCTTCCGGGAGCCTCGGTCAAGCACATCACTGAAAACGTGGACAGGCTCCTAGAACGAACAGGAGAGGACCCGGTAGTAGTCGTCCACATCGGTACAAACAACATTGGAAGAGACAGACCAAAATCCCTGCAAAATAAATTCAGAGAGCTAGGAAGGAAATTAAAAGAGAAAACCAAAACTGTGGTATTTTCTGGTATACTACCCGCACCTTGCAAAGGACCATATGGACAGCTGGAAATAATTAATCAAAACGCATGGCTGAAGACGTGGTGCACACGGGAAGGCTTCACCTATCTTGATCATTGGACCACATTCTACAACGAGGACTATCTGTATAGACGGGATGGACTGCATTTAAATAACAAGGGAACCAGTCTACTCGGAGAAAAGATCCTCGAGCAGGTTCAGAAGCATTTAAACTAGAAAGGAAGGGGGGAGAAATCAACAAAAAAACAGAAGGGAGACCGCATCAAAACAAGAACAACAACTCAGGTAAGACAACCATTAAATGTATTTATCTAAATGCTAGAAGTATCAGAAACAAAATTCTAGAACTTGAAGCTACTGCACTAACAGGTAACTATGATGTGATAGGTGTTACAGAAACGTGGTTATCTGAGAGTGATGGGGACGAATATAATATTTGTGGGTATACACTGTATAGGAAAGACAGGCAGGACAGAAGAGGAGGAGGGGTAGCGCTATACATAAGAAACAGTCTTGAAGCCCAGGTGTTAAACCTGGACAAAGAAAATAAAACCGAATCAATATGGGTCAGAATAACAGACAAAAATTCAAAAGGCATAATAATAGGAGCATGCTATAGACCGCCAGATTCAGACGGTGAGCAAAATAATCTGTTATACAATGACATTAGAAATGTGTGTAGCAAAGGAGAAGCCATACTAATGGGGGATTTCAACTTCCCCCAAATAAAATGGGAAAACCCGGTGGGTAGCGCGAAGGATGAAATAGAAATGGTGGAAATGACAAATGACTGCTTCCTAACACAATTTGTGAAGGCACCCACTAGAGGGGAGGCATGCCTTGATTTAGTCTTTTCAAATAACGAAGATAGAATAACTAAAACAGAGGTCAGAGAACCACTGGCAAACTCAGACCATAACATGGTCTCATTTGAAGTGTTTTTTAAATCCCCAAAAGTAAAGACTAAAGCTAAGGTTTACAATTTTAGAAAAGCAAACTATGAAGGTATGAAACAGAGACTAACAGAAGTAGATTGGAGTAAAATAGAGAAAACACCCACAGAAGAAGGATGGTTGTTCTTCAAAAATGTAGTACTAGAGGCGCAAAACAATTACATCCCTAAAGTAGACAAATCTAAATGTAAAACTAAATTGCCAAAATGGTTTAATAGACCAATTAAAAAAAATATTCAGCGAAAAAAGGCACTTTACAGAGCATTAAAAAAGGACCAAAAAGAAAGTACGCAGAAAGAGTACACGGAACTGCAAACGCAAGTCAAAAAGGAAGTTAGAAAGGCCAAGAGAGAAATAGAAATGAACATTGCTAAGGGAGCTAAAACCAATTCCAAAATGTTTTTCCAATATTACAACAGCAAGAGAACATTCAAAGAGGAGATTAAATGTTTAAGAGATACAAATGGCAAAATCGTAGAGGAAGAAAAAAAAATAGCAAATATATTAAATGATTACTTTTCACAAGTTTTTACAAAGGAAGATACTGACAACATGCCCCACATGTCATCCAGTTCCTATCCAGTTTTAAATAACTTTAGCATAACTGAGGCAGAAGTGTTAAAGGGACTAGGAGCTCTTAAAATAAACAAATCCCCTGGGCCGGACGAGATCCTCCCAGTAGTACTCAAAGAAATGAAAGAAGTAATTTACAAACCGCTAACCAAGATCATGCAGCAGTCTCTTGACACAGGGGTGGTACCGACAGACTGGAAAATTGCAAACGTAATACCGATCCACAAAAAGGGAAACAAAACTGAACCAGGTAACTACAGACCAGTAAGCCTGACTTCTATTATATGCAAACTTATGGAAACTATAATAAGATCCAAAATGGAAAATTACCTATATGGTAACAGGGTACTGGGAGACAGTCAACATGGTTTTAGGAAAGGGAGATCGTGCCTAACTAACTTGCTTGATTTTTTTGAGGATGCAACATCGATAATGGATAATTGCAAAGCATATGACATGGTTTATTTAGATTTCCAGAAAGCTTTTGACAAAGTCCCGCACAAAAGATTAATTCTCAAACTGAACGCAGTAGGGATTCAAGGAAACACATGTACATGGATTAGGGAGTGGTTAACATGTAGAAAACAGAAAGTGCTGATTAGAGGAAAAACCTCAGAATGGAGTGTGGTAACCAGCGGTGTACCACAGGGATCAGTATTAGGTCCTCTGCTATTCCTAATCTACATTAATGATTTAGATTCTGGTATAGTAAGCAAACTTGTTAAATTTGCAGACGACACAAAAGTAGGAGGAGTGGCAAACACTGTTGCAGCAGCAAAGGTCATTCAAAATGATCTAGACAAGATTCAGAACTGGGCAGACACATGGCAAATGACATTTAATAGAGAAAAGTGTAAGGTACTGCACGCAGGAAATAAAAATGTACATTATAAATATCATATGGGAGATATTGAAATTGGAGAAGGAATCTATGAAAAAGACCTAGGAGTTTTTGTTGACTCAGAAATGTCTTCATCTAGGCAATGTGGGGAAGCTATAAAAAAGGCTAACAAGATGCTCGGATACATTGTGAAAAGTGTTGAATTTAAATCAAGGGAAGTAATGTTAAAACTGTACAATGCACTTGTAAGACCTCATCTTGAATATTGTGTTCAGTTCTGGTCACCTCGCTATAAAAAAGATATTGCTGCTCTAGAAAGAGTGCAAAGAAGAGCGACCAGAATTATTCCGGGCTTAAAAGGCATGTCATATGCAGACAGGCTAAAAGAATTGAATCTGTTCAGTCTTGAACAAAGAAGACTACGTGGCGACCTAATTCAAGCATTCAAAATTCTAAAAGGTATTGACAGTGTCGACCCAAGGGACTTTTTCAGCCTGAAAAAAGAAACAAGGACCAGGGGTCACAAATGGAGTTTAGAAAAAGGGGCATTCAGAACAGAAAATAGGAGACACTTTTTTACACAGAGAATTGTGAGGGTCTGGAATCAACTCCCCAGTAATGTTGTTGAAGCTGACACCCTGGGATCCTTCAAGAAGCTGCTTGATGAGATTTTGGGATCAATAAGCTACTAACAACCAAACGAGCAAGATGGGCCGAATGGCCTCCTCTCGTTTGTAAACTTTCTTATGTTCTTAAGAATGGGCAAAAATCCCAGTGGCTAGATGTGCCAAGCTTATAGATACATACCCCAAGAGACTTGCAGCTGTAATTGCTGCAAAAGGTAGCTCTACAAAGTATTGACTTTGGGGGGGTGAATACTTATGCACGCTCAAGTTTTCTGTTTTTTTTGTCTTATTTATTGTTTGTTTCACAATAAAAAAATAGTTTGCATCTTCAAAGTGGTAGGCATGTTGTGTAAATCAAATGATACAAACCCCCAAAAATTCAATTTTAATTCCAGGTTGTAAGGCAACAAAATAGGAAAAATGCCAAGGGGGGTCAATACTTTCGTAAGCCACTGTATATGATAATTGTACTGATTTGGTTATCAAGCAAACAGAAAAAAAAATTGCATTTTTTTTTGCCCCACCCAAAGTGCAAACCTAAAAATTATCCGACAGCATTGAAAATTCATGTTCTTCCACTTTATTCTGCAGCAAATGGATTCCTATGATCCCTGTTCATGACACAGAAAGAGTTTTACTGAGTGCATCCTTTTAATATGTTTGATTGGTGCTGCAGCAATATGGGTGAAAACAGACTGAATGGCCTTGCCCTGCTATGTCCACAGAGACAAGTAGGTGTCCCGGGAGGAAGCGTCACAGAGTTTCAATAAATCAGGTCATAGGAGGATTGGCAAACTCTATATTTAAAGTAAAGTCTTCTAAATCATGATATCATACAGTCCCAGCCGTCCGATCAGTCTAAGCACTAGTATCAGCGACCTTACCAGTCCCAGCAGTATCAGCACCAGTCCTACCAGTCCAGCAGTGTCAGCACCAGTCTTACCAGTCCCAACACCAGTCTTACCAGTCCCTGCAATGTCTGCACCAGTCTTACCAGTCCAGCAATGTCAGCACCAGTCTTACCAGTCCCAGCACCAGTCTTACTAGTCCCAGCAGTGTCGGCAGCAGTCTTACCAGTTCAGCAGTGTCAGCACCAGTCCCAGAAGCAGCTGCACCAGTCGCAGCAGTATCAGCACCAGTCTTACCAGTACAGCAGTGTCACCACCAACACCAGTCTTACCAGTCCCAGCATTGCAGGCACCAGTCTTACCAGTCCAGCTGTGTCAGCACCAGTTTTACCAGTCCCAGCAGTGTCAGCACCAGTCTTACCAGTCCAGCGGTGTCAGCACCAGTTTTACCAGTACAGCAGTGTCACCACCAACACCAGTCTTACCAGTCCCAGCATTGCAGGCACCAGTCTTACCAGTCCAGCAGTGTCAGCACCAGTTTTACCAGTCCCAGCAGTATCAGCACCAGTCTTACCAGTCCCAGCAGTATCAGCACCAGTCTTACCAGTCCCAGCAGTATCAGCACCAGTCTTACCAGTCCCAGCAGTGTCAGCACCAGTCTTACCAGTCCCAGCAGTATCAGCACCAGTCTTACCAGTCCCAGCACCAGTCTTAACAGTCCCAGCAGTATCAGCACCAGTCTTACCAGTCCCAGCAGTGTCAGCACCAGTCTTACCAGTCCCAGCAGTATCAGCACCAGTCTTACCAGTCCCAGCAGTATCAGCACCAGTCTTACCAGTCCCAGCAGTATCAGCACCAGTCTTACCAGTCCCAGCAGTGTCAGCACCAGTCTTACCAGTCCCAGCAGTGTCAGCACCAGTCTTACCAGTCCCAGCAGTGTCAGCACCAGTCTTACCAGTCCCAGCAGTGTCAGCACCAGTCTTACCAGTCCCAGCAGTGTCAGCACCAGTCTTACCAGTCCCAGCAGTATCAGCACCAGTCTTACCAGTCCCAGCAGTATCAGCACCAGTCTTACCAGTCCCAGCAGTATCAGCACCAGTCTTACCAGTCCCAGCAGTGTCAGCACCAGTCTTACCAGTCCCAGCAGTATCAGCACCAGTCTTACCAGTCCCAGCAGTATCAGCACCAGTCTTACCAGTCCCAGCAGTATCAGCACCAGTATTACCAGTCCCAGCAGTATCAGCACCAGTCTTACCAGTTGCAGCTGTAGCATCAGTGTCATCAGTCTCAGCACTAACTTCAGTAGCAGTGAATCAAACGCATGCATCTCAATGAAGGTATAAACCCATATACTTACTCTTATCACTTTGCAGTTTGCATGAATAGTCTAGAGGCTTTATAAGATGATAACTATTACCTTCGTAACAAACTGGATATGCAGGGTTTTTTTAGACAACAATTAGATTTTTGCCTCAATAAAAATCTATTCCTAGCTACGCCCATGCTCAGTAGCAGGGCTTGTATGATGTCACTGGTGCAGAGATAAAAGCTGATGCTGTCTACGGTAAGTTCAACTCAACATTAACTTATATAATAAACATGCTTATACAGGTAGCAGTGCATGACTAATCACAAGCTACATAAATACAGGGATGCAGCTGTTGTGTTTAGAATACAATCAATTTATTATTAATACATATTAATATTTGCAATATATTTCATTGTTTAAATATTACCTTTTTTTTTTTTTTTACAACAACAGTTTATTTGCTCTATGTTTTTTAAACATATAACCTAATATACAATGCTGGATATGCAAGTACTGTAAGACTGTGTGTGATAAATGTTAACATTTCTTTATTACTGCAGGACTGAAAATCACTGCATTTGTCAATTTCCTTGCAGTGTATTAATGTTTTTGTTGTTGTTGTTGTTGTTGTTGTTGTTGTTGTTTTTTAAATAAAGCATTAAAAGAAGAAATAATATGGAAAGTCTTACATTTCAGTGATGGTTTCTGGTAGGTTGGAGGGAATCTCTGCCAGGCCCTTTCCACGACAGTCCACAATGTTGTTACTGCAGGTGCAGACATCAGGGCACTGCAACACACTGCAGGACGAGGAGGACTGATGACCTGAAAAACATTTCATTACCATCACAGTGAAATACTCTTAGAAATAATATTAGAAGCGATCTTAGCAATACATTCACAATAAAATATACATCTAAAATCTGCCATCAGTTACAGCTTACACACTGTATACAATTTACCATGCACACATCTGCGGTAAAGTAGATCAAATGCAATAAATCCTAATCTGACAGTTATGTCTGCCGGTGACTGTCAATATTTTCAATTGACAGCTTTGTAATTTCTCTATTTCTCATTCTTTTTTATTAAAATTATACATGATACTGCCAGAAATGACTATGGGAAATGAAAATACAGTTAATGAAAATACAGTTATGTAGGGAATTAATTACACCAATGAAGAAAAATGTGATTTAATTTGGCAATGGAAATGACTAAAATGTATCAACACTGGTTTACAAATAATGCATGTTTTGACACATTTGTGTTGTGCACAGAATGCATACAAATATAGATATCAATTTCTGGTCTGAAATAAATAAACATGTCAACTTGCCTTCCTCATCATCTAAAGTGCATGAATAGAGAGAAACCATACAGACAACATACACTGAGTAATGCAGAATCCAGAGTCTGGTAATACCAATACAGCAGAGTTAGTACACCAGACAGTGTACTGCATTGTTAAACACTTTCAAGCAGTATTTCAAAGCCTGTGTTTGTGTCATAGCCCCCACTTAGCATGACCAAAAGTCACTTCAGCTGTTTGTAGCACATTATCAGTAACACACATTTTTGTCACAGCACAATCTTAGATTTTGACTAAAATTCAGTTTTTGTCTGTAGGGATCTAGCACCACATAGGGTGGATCTAACACTATCCTTAAATTCCACCAAGATACTTCAAAGCAAAACAGGAGTAAGCACAATACAAACATTATTTAAAAATAGCTCCAATGCATAGATTCTATGTTATGTGGGCCTTGCCGGTGAGATTTTTTTTTTTTTTTTTAACATAAGCTTTCAGGATAATTAAAATGGCAGTTCCTTACCAGAGCAAGCAAACTCTTTCTTTTGAACCTCTGCAACATTGTGGCCCCTCAAGTGGATGGGTCCCATGCACTGGGTATAGAGTCCAACCCGAGGTCGCTGACGCAGCCAGTCAGAAAGCCAGGCCATATGGCAATCACAGTACAGGTGGTTAGAGTGGAGCCGGCTATATGAGAAGAAACCAGTCAATATCTCTGAATTAAAGATGAGGCAGAGTGACACCATTTCAGAGTCCAGCAGGACACAGCAATAAGGAGTCCCAATGAGGAATCAATCTTTTAAT